>NC_041378.1:783166-925666 GCF_900634415.1 Cottoperca gobio
TCTTCTGCCCCTTGAGTCCTGTCCACTGTCAGTGGACGTCAGATTTCCCGGTTGCTGGACTGTTGTAGGATCTCTGAGCGTAAAGCATTCAGCGCTTCAGGTGAGCCGGAGTGTCCTGGCTCCTGAGTTGCATGCTGGGTAGCTGAGATGTTAACGTGATCATTGAGCTGCTTCGGCGACTCGTCTTTGTGCCTCGTTTCGTCTGTGACTTCAGCCCACTTTCAAACTAAAATCATGCTTTTACCGAGTCGTGTAAAAAATGTTCCAGGTGGGAGGGAACGCCACGTGTTTGGGAGCTGTGCAGTTAACACGTTTATGTTTTTGTATTTATTTTTGGAGAAATGTTTGCATTGAGCAGTATTTGCACGCCGTCCTCAGGGGTTTTGAGTCTAAACGTTTAAAAGGTTAAAAGGTTGCCGTCGTTCTTGGTTTGAGGAAGTGCAAGTTGTGAGTGTGTAAATCTGTAAAATGTACATTAACGCGGTGTCGTGGCTTCATTCATCGTCGTTTACATGCAATAATAATACAAACGCAGCATGATGGAAGCGCACCGCAGTGATTCAACACATGGGATAAATGTTTCACGCACACATCCTGCCACTCTCAGCTCTTCAGCAGCTGAAGTTCTCGTGAATATTGATGCTGCATGTTGAGATGTGCTGAGTGGAAATGTATTTTATTTAGGTTTAATTCATGTCATCGATATAAGTTGATGCACTAGATGTGACATTTCTTTTGATACTCTGTCCGTGTTGTGTTGCTGCTTTAAAATAATAAAACTGTGGATTTAATTGAAACACGTTTCTGTGACATGATTGTTTTTCAGCCTGATGATCAGGAGGTTATTATATTTCTCAATAAGACACAGTTGAATTTATGATGATATTTAAAAATATATATAACAATTCAAGCAAACGTGTAAAATTACTGCCATCAAAATATACTAACGGTACTTAATATGTAGGCCATATATATATATATATATATATATATATATATATATATATATATTATATATTATTATGGGGATATATTTATTGATTTATTAATATTAATGTTAAACACTTTAATGTTGCAGCTGATAAAGGTGGAGCTGATTTTAATTACTTTATATATTGTAGTTTATTATGTTATAATACATCGTCATTTATTAGTTATTTATTAAAACATACAATGAAAAACTACTTATGCATAAACATTTACTACATTCCTGTTTATTCATTTTCAATATTGTCTAACAAATGTATATTACTTTATATTATATTTTATTCATGTTTATATTTTAGCCCTATATTTTAATTTACACTATTTTATGCCTGAGACTCTCATTTAGCTTTTACTCGCATGCTTTTCCTTTTTAGTTTAATGAGCATTGTTGGAGGGAGCCTGAGATCCAAGACTTTCATAGCCAACGACTGCTTCTCTGTAATTATTCGCATATGATAATAAAGAACTTGAATAACTCTGAGATTTAGTGGAGTAGATGTATAAAGTAGCATACAATGGAAATCCTCAAAAGTGTATCTAAGTACAGCACTTGAGTAAATGTACTTGGTTACTTCCCACTAATGTTATCATCCATAATAAATAGGTATATATCAGTCAAATATAATGGAGGGTGTAGTTCTACTTGCAGACTGTGGGGGCAGCAGAGCGCGCAGCATGAACTCTGCCTTTAATCCCCGTGAAGAAGAAGAAGCTGAAAGCGGAAGTAGTTTTGTCGTGTCCTTGTGAGAGAGACTGAAGCCCGGACTGTAAAGATGAACAGACAAATATTTGTGAGTGTATTCTCTATTTGAAATATGCGTTGTATAAATATTGTTTTCTAATTAGGCAGTTATATGATCTGTAAGTTAGTGAAGAAAAGCTAAACGCAGCTTCAGACTGTTAGCTAGGGGTCAAAGTCAAGTAACGATAAGATGCCTCCGGAAGAGTTAGCATTAGCTTATCTTCCGTTGTAGTTTAACGAGCATTTCCTCGCATTCAGTTGGTTTTATTTACATTTAAGTGTGATATAACATTATTTTTGTTGAAAGCGGCTTCAGTGTTTGCACTCCGTCACCTACTGTGTGTGGTGACTTTGCCGGCTTGTGGCTGTTCCCAGGCGCTCCAGCAGGTGGCGCGGCGGACCATCTCCAGCTCCGCCCGCCGGCAGGTGGAGAACAAAGTCCCGCAGAAACAGAAGCACTTTCAGGTAAACTCACAATATCCTGCTTTAATCCACTATTACTGTGTAACTTCCTCCTGTTCTATGACCTCAGAGCGGACACACGTGTACATTCACTCTGTGCTAACTGGTGCTACTTCCCCCTCCACATCATTACTGTACTTTTTACTGCACTACATTTATTTTATGTTATACATTAAACTACCTGTTATTTAATGCAAGTACAGCTTAAAAGATACTATTTTGATGGTTTGTCATTTTTGTTCCAGCTTCACAAATATGACTATTTGCTGCTTTTCCTTTTTTAATTATTGTAATATTAATTTGTACAACAGTAATGTTGTAATTAATGCATCAATAATAATAATCTATTGGTATTCTATATAATAGTATAACATTTACAGGGGACTATTTAACCCTGATTATACTTCCATACTTTTGCTGTAATTAAATAAAACAATTAGAAGATGCAATATGTTATTGTTTTACACATCAGTGTCAGAAGAGATCCTCATTAATATAGTGACACAGATTTAAGACGTATTACTGGGTTTTTATCATTATTTATTTCTATAAACCTGGTTTCCAGCAGAGGGTGACATCTTCAGATGTATTTTGTGATCTCACAGTTGCTGCTGTTTGTCCAGGATGTAACTAATGTTAATTTGCACTGAGGCGGGCGGAGCTGGCAAAACATGTTAATGCTCATTCACAGAATAAGAAGAGACAAACGGCAGACGCCTGTGAAATCACAAAAATATATCTAAAGACTCAAAGTGCTGCTGGATAACATGTAAAAGGCTTTTGTAGAGGGAAGGCAGAGCAACAATATCACAACGTTATTGAGCCGGAGTCATGCGTGGGATTTTATATGTGGCTTTCACCAAATCATTTTTCAACATCAAACTTCAGAAACTGTTCGCTGCTTCCACAAAAGCCTCATGGATGAAAGAGTTATGGGAAATGTCTCCGCCTGTAGCCCCTAAAAATCCAAATAAAGGACTTCATAGTTGTCTTGAAAGTTCAAAGGAATAAATAAATAAGACGTGAGTTTTTCCTTTGACGAGGAATTCACGATTTATTGCTCACTTATTTTCTTTAGTTCTCGAGACAGGAAGTGGTGTGACGCTGCCGGGACAAAGTATAACTGCAGACTGTACTTGACTGTATGTTACACGTGTTGCATGTTTTCATTTCTTCAGCCGTGGTTCTTCTCATGAAGCCCTGAAATCATTGTAGCTCCAAAGATAAGTGTCCGGTGTGTGAGAACAACCTGAGTGGAGTACTAATGATGCATGTTGGACTGGATGAGCTGCAGTTCTTATTACGCTTTTTACACAGTTCTTAGTTCTTATTGCTTTGCAGTAGTTTCTGCTGCTGCTTTCACAGGCGAAGGTCGGCGCTGCTTGTTTACAATAAAGATCTGTACAGATGATTTAACCAGCTACCAAAGTGTCCTGTAGACTAAACAAAGTAGCTTCATGTCTGGTTTGTTCCCGGCGCTCCCGCTGACCGCAGGAAGAAGCTTTTTAAACCTGCAGTGATTGAATGCAGCATGATGAGCTGTTGACTTTATATCTGTAACTGTGACTAAACTCTAAAGGTCAGTCCGGTTGTGTGATGAAGTGCTTTAGCAGTTAGAATGAGTTTATGATAAATAAGACTTGACACTCACGGGTCACAAATATGTGCAAATTCTTTCTTTCTTGTCAATAACATTTAAATTCTGGGATTTACTTTCCCACGGTTTTAAACATGATGTCATTAAATATCCTGTTGACCACAGTTTCTTTAAAAGCTTTACTTCCGTTTGTGAGCTCTGATACAAAACAACATTCATACTGCAGAGAAATATCTTAAATAAATCCTGCACATGTAAACGTGATGTGATGAACCCTTTCTAAAAGAAGTGTAGGATTCAGTGTCAAGTTAACTTATTAAACATGTAACTGGTGTTTCTCCCCTGCAGGAGGATAACGGGATGCCCATCCATTTAAAAGGAGGCGGCAGCGACACCTTGTTGTACAGACTAACGATGGGTCTCACCGTCATGGGTGAGGAAACTAAACTTTCTCTGCTTAAAAACCTCCAGCGTCTCTTCCTGCACTTAGATCTGGACACCGCAGGTAGAAGGTGACCGTGCTGAGCTTAACGACTCATAACTTTAGATGCATCCTGTATGTGACTCCTCGTGTTGGACGAGTTGCTCAGGAGGCGACACGACAAACTCTGCAGTTAACAGTGCAGGACGTGTTTAGATGAGCACTGCTGGGGGGAGTTTCATTATGCAGCTGAGAATCTGACGCAGAAGATCCAACACTGCAATGTTTGTGTGTGTGTGCAGTTCTTTTAAAGTACGATGGATGCACCTCATCGAGGATCTTAAAGTCTCAGGGAGAGAAGTTAGTGTCTGATCAGACTTTATATTCATGTGTGACCTCCTGATCACGCAACAACAACAAGATGCCTCGTTATGCGTCAGTACAGCGATCTATAAACTTATTCAGATCCCCCAAAGTCCCACAATGTTTGATATATTGTTAATGAAACGCATGTTTTTATCTGACGCTGGGTGCTATTTAAATGTATATTTAAAGATGCAGACCTTCTAACCGACTGTCTTCCCTGCAGGAGCTGCGTACGCTGTGTTTGAGCTGGTGAAGGTCGCGCTCCCTCAGAAGAAATAGTAACGTTACAGCCATTTACCTCCTTAACAGAACGATCGGCAGCGCTGATAATCCTCCGTCTGTGTTTCCTGTTTCATGTTCATGGGATCAATATTTATTTCTGGCGCTCTGATGACCTGAGGATCAATAAAAAATGCCTCTCATGACTAAAACGTGCGGTCGCTTCTTTCTTCATCACTTTGTTTACACGCCAGGTTTTACATGTAGGTCGTAGCGTAAACACTGTTGCATGGAAAAAAACTTTATTGATTTTAATACATTTTTGAAGCGAAACTTGACAAATGTCCTGTTTTCATTAGAGCTCAAAAACTGTGCAGCGAATAGAAATATTACAGAATATGAACAACAGCGCTGATGTAATATGAATTTGTTTGTTGGTGACTATAAAGTTTGTTCTCACAGCTCTGAGAATTACTTTTAAACTTCGGTCATCATCAGAAGACTGGGTGGTGATGGCCTAGAGGTCTCGTGGTACACCTTCCAAACAAAACGCTAGAATGTCGGGAGTTCAACACCAGGCTGCCACCATTGTACCCCTGAGCAAGGCACTTAACCCTGAGTTGCTCCAGGGAGACTGTCCCTGTACTTAGTTCACTGTAAGTCGCTCTGGATAAGAGCGTCTGCTAAATGACCTGTAATGTAAAGACTCCCAACAGTTTTCACTGGAACTACTTTCCACTGAAGAAATAGTCCCTATGAAAACTGCTGGGGCAGATAAGCCACGAAGGAGGAAGATCATCCAGAGTTCACAAACTACACACATGTAGGTGTTACTTTGTCCAACTGTGTGTAGATGCATAACATTTAAGAAAACTTGTAATACAGAAAAATAATAGTTTTAATGTAAGTTAATGACCTGGGGACGCTTCATGGTGTCTCCCCTTAAAGCTAAAACAATTAACTTAAAACTAACAGTATCCACAATATTTATTAAATGTTGTATCGTGTACATTTTTCATAACTTTTGTACAGAAAAAAGGAAACCGCACACGTCCCAAAGCATCACTTCCTGTATAAATGTTCAGTTTCCGTCACTAGAGGGCGACGTTCACAAAGAAATGAGCTCTCAGTGAAATCATATTCAGTGTTGAGGATTTAAACCTGTCCATAAATCATCACGTTTATGAACCTTGTGCACAAACTCAACATAAAGCCTTCAGAATATAAACGTTGATTCAACAGATACCTGAAGTTCATGTGTGGTTCTGAGTGTTGGGCGGATTCTTCTCTGTTGTCTGTTTTAATTTACCTCAGTGCAGAAGCCCCCGGCTCTTCTGTCAGTCACACTCGTCACACATCATTTAACAATTCAACAGGCTCCGGCTGAGCCGCTGCTTCGACTTCACTTAAACTAAGACGCTTCTGATTGGACGCTGCTGAAAACCAGGAAGAGACGTCCAGATGCCAAACGAAGACGAGACCTTTAACAGTTCTGAGGGTCCTCGGCCCCCACCGATCACAACGTCTCAACTCACTTTTGAGAATTACACAATTTAACATTATGACAAAAAGCAATATTTTGGCGGCACTTTAATAAAGTTGATCACTAATGTTTGGAGCACTTTTGGATTCAACAACTAACAAATTCTGAGGTTTAAGTTTCAGACTCGTCACAGACTTCAGGGCTGTCAGCAGGTTTGAGATTATAACAATTAAAACGTGCTGAACTTATTACACAAGTTTTGCGATTCTGCCAAATACATGTTGGGTGTGCCGTAGTAATTTGGGAACACAATTACAAATATTCTGTTTGATTTATACCAGATTTTGGGGGAGGCTTCACCCAAATCTGCCATTTTGATGTGTTTTAAATTTGGTTTATGACAACGCTATAAGACGTCACAGCAATTTTCCCCCTTTAATTATGGGGTTTCTTTTAGGAAGTTTTTCCTTGTGCGGTGCGAGGGTCTAAAGATAGAGGGTCTAAGGACAGAGGGTCTGAGGACAGAGGATATAAGGACAGAGTCTAAGGACAGAGGGTCTAAGGACAGAGGGTATAAGGACAGAGGGTATAAGGACAGAGTCTAAGGACAGAGGGTCTAAGGACAGAGGGTCTGAGGACAGAGGATATAAGATCAGAGTCTAAGGACAGAGGGTCTAAAGACAGAGGGTCTGAGGACAGAGAGTCTAAGGACAGAGGGTATAAGGACAGAGTCTAAGGACAGAGAGTCTAAGGACAGAGGGTATAAGGACAGAGGGTCTAAAGACAGAGGGTCTGAGGACAGAGAGTCTAAGGACAGAGGGTATAAGGACAGAGTCTAAGGACAGAGAGTCTAAGGACAGAGGGTCTAAGGACAGAGGGTATAAGGACAGAGGGTCTAAGGACAGAGGGTCTAAGGACAGAGAGTCTAAGGACAGAGGGTATAAGGACAGAGGGTATAAGAACAGAGGGTCTAAAGACAGAGGGTCTAAGGACAGAGGGTGTAAGGACAAAGTCTGAGGACAGAGGGTCTAAGGACAGAGGGTCTAAGGACAGAGGGTGTAAGGACAAAGTCTGAGGACAGAGGGTCTGAGGACAGAGGGTCTAAGGACAGAGGGTGTAAGGACAAAGTCTGAGGACAGAGGGTCTGAGGACAGAGGGTCTAAAGACAGAGGGTCTAAGGACAGAGGGTCTAAGGACAGAGGGTGTAAGGACAAAGTCTGAGGACAGAGGGTCTAAGGACAGAGAGGTCTAAGGACAGAGGGTCTGAGGACAGAGAGTCTAAGGACAGAGGGTATAAGGACAGAGTCTAAGGACAGAGAGTCTAAGGACAGAGGGTCTAAGGACAGAGGGTATAAGGACAGAGGGTCTAAGGACAGAGTCTAAGGACAGAGGGTCTGAGGACAGAGGGTCTAAAGACAGAGGGTCTAAGGACAGAGGGTGTAAGGACAAAGTCTGAGGACAGAGGGTCTAAGGACAGAGGGTCTAAGGACAGAGGGTGTAAGGGCAAAGTCTGAGGACAGAGGGTCTGAGGACAGAGGGTCTAAAGACAGAGGGTCTAAGGACAGAGGGTCTAAGGACAGAGGGTGTAAGGGCAAAGTCTGAGGACAGAGGGTCTGAGGACAGAGGGTCTAAAGACAGAGGGTCTAAGGACAGAGGGTCTAAGGACAGAGGGTGTAAGGACAAAGTCTGAGGACAGAGGGTCTAAAGACAGAGGGTCTAAGGACAGAGAGTGTAAGGACAAAGTCTGAGGACAGAGGGTCTAAGGACAGAGAGTCTAAGGACAGAGGGTATAAGGACAGAGAGTCTAAAGACAGAGGGTCTGAGGACAGAGAGTCTAAGGACAGAGGGTATAAGGACAGAGTCTAAGGACAGAGAGTCTAAGGACAGAGGGTCTAAGGACAGAGGGTATAAGGACAGAGAGTCTAAGGACAGAGGGTATAAGGACAGAGTCTGAGGACAGAGGGTATAAGGACAGAGGGTCTGAGGACAGAGGGTCTGAGGACAGAGAGTCTAAGGACAGAGGGTGTAAGGACAGAGGGTGTAAGGACAGAGGGTCTAACGATACAGGGTCTAAGGACAGAGTCTGAGGACAGAGGGTCTAAGGACAGAGGGTCTAAGGACAGAGTCTGAGGACAGAGGGTCTAAGGACAGAGGGTCTAAGGACAGAGGGTCTGAGGACAGAGGGTCTAAGGACAGAGAGTCTAAGGACAGAGGGTCTGAGGACAGAAAGTCTAAGGACAGAGGGTATAAGGACAGAGAGTCTGAGGACAGAGGGTCTAAGGACAGAGAGTGTAAGGACAGAGGGTGTAAGGACAGAGTCTAAGGACAGAGGGTCTAAGGACAGAGGGTCTAAGGACAGAGGGTCTGAGGACAGAGGGTCTAAGGACAGAGAGTCTAAGGACAGAGGGTCTGAGGACAGAGAGTCTAAGGACAGAGGGTATAAGGACAGAGAGTCTGAGGACAGAGGGTCTAAGGACAGAGGGTGTAAGGACAGAGGGTGTAAGGACAGAGTCTGAGGACAGAGGGTGTAAGGACAGAGGGTGTAAGGACAGAGTCTAAGGACAGAGGGTCTAAGGACAGAGTCTAAGGACAGAGGGTCTAAGGACAGAGGGTGTAAGGACAGAGTCTAAGGACAGAGGGTGTAAGGACAGAGTCTAAGGACAGAGTCTAAGGACAGAGGGTCAAGAACAGAGTCTAAGGACAGAGGGTCTAAGGACAGAGGGTGTAAGGACAGAGGGTCTAAGGACAGAGGGTGTAAGGACAGAGTCTAAGGACAGAGGGTCTAAGGACAGAGGGTCTAAGGACAGAGGGTGTAAGGACAGAGGGTCTAAGGACAGAGGGTCTAAGGACAGAGGGTCTAAGGACAGAGGGTGTAAGGACAGAGTCTAAGGACAGAGTCTAAGGACAGAGGGTCTAAGGACAGAGTCTAAGGACAGAGGGTCTAAGGACAGAGGGTGTAAGGACAGAGGGTCTAAGGACAGAGGGTGTAAGGACAGAGTCTAAGGACAGAGGGTCTAAGGACAGAGGGTCTAAGGACAGAGGGTGTAAGGGACAGAGGGTCTAAGGACAGAGGGTGTAAGGACAGAGTCTAAGGACAGAGTCTAAGGACAGAGGGTGTAAGGACAGAGGGTCTAAGGGACAGAGGGTGTAAGGACAGAGTCTAAGGACAGAGTCTAAGGACAGAGGGTCTAAGGACAGAGGGTCTAAGGACAGAGGGTGTAAGGACAGAGTCTAAGGACAGAGTCTAAGGACAGAGGGTGTAAGGACAGAGTCTAAGGACAGAGGGTCTAAGGACAGAGTCTAAGGACAGAGGGTCTAAGGACAGAGGGTGTAAGGACAGAGTCTAAGGACAGAGGGTGTAAGGACAGAGTCTAAGGACAGAGTCTAAGGACAGAGGGTGTAAGGACAGAGTCTAAGGACAGAGGGTCTAAGGACAGAGTCTAAGGACAGAGGGTCTAAGGACAGAGGGTGTAAGGACAGAGTCTAAGGACAGAGGGTGTAAGGACAGAGTCTAAGGACAGAGTCTAAGGACAGAGGGTCTAAGGACAGAGTCTAAGGACAGAGGGTCTAAGGACAGAGGGTGTAAGGACAGAGGGTCTAAGGACAGAGGGTGTAAGGACAGAGTCTAAGGACAGAGGGTCTAAGGACAGAGGGTCTAAGGACAGAGGGTGTAAGGACAGAGGGTCTAAGGACAGAGGGTCTAAGGACAGAGGGTCTAAGGACAGAGGGTGTAAGGACAGAGGGTCTAAGGACAGAGGGTCTAAGGACAGAGGGTCTAAGGACAGAGGGTGTAAGGACAGAGTCTAAGGACAGAGTCTAAGGACAGAGGGTCTAAGGACAGAGTCTAAGGACAGAGGGTCTAAGGACAGAGGGTGTAAGGACAGAGGGTCTAAGGACAGAGGGTGTAAGGACAGAGTCTAAGGACAGAGGGTCTAAGGACAGAGGGTCTAAGGACAGAGGGTGTAAGGACAGAGGGTCTAAGGACAGAGGGTCTAAGGACAGAGGGTCTGAGGACAGAGGGTCTAAGGACAGAGGGTGTTGTAACCTGTACATTCTGTAAACACTGAGACAAATGAATAATTTGTGATGTTGGGCTGTATAAATACATTTGATGGATTTTCTTGTAGGAATTTTAATCGTCATGAATGAGAAGTTTGTGTTCCTCATGTGATCCCACTGAAGACCCCAGAAGCTTCTGTTCCGTCCCTGTAAACCCAGATGATTCATGGGGAAAGACTGACTTGGGGGTTTAGTTGACTGTAATGTTTTCCTTTGATTCACCAAATGAAAAAGGGGGTAAAAGCCTCAGTCAGTCAGTTCCCCCTCTTCCCAGAAAGTGGGATCTGCGGTGCTGTCTCCTTGTGGCCAAGACGCACAGAAGCCCTCCATCAGCGGAAAGGAATGCAGAGAACTATGTAAAAGTTTCCGAGTGTGTGTGTGTGTGTGTTCGTCCCTGCGTGTGTGTCTCCAAGCACTTTTAGAGGTTACACATCATTTTTTTTGGCCCGGCTGGATGTCGTAAGAGCTCGCGGCGGGGCAGGCAGAGCTGGGAGCAGCCCCCCTGTTAAGTACCAGATTGTGTGGAGAGTCTTCCCATTTGGAAAGAGCCTCGCCGACGCGTCTGGGAACCAAAACCCGCTGAGCTCTCTGACTTCAACAACGGATCACTTCTCTCTCCCGTCTCTCAGGTTGAGGGTCTACAACAGAGACTTACAGCTTTTACATTTTTCCTTTCTTGACACCAAAGATTCGACAGTCTTCTCTATAGGTCAGTCCTGCACGACTTCTTACTCTTTTTCAGGTCAATTATAATTCTAGGTGATTTTATTGACGCGTAGATTTAATTATTTCCTGCAATTTTAATGTGTTATGTCCAGACTTTACTATCTCTAATATTCCAATTTCAGTGGGAATATTTCGAGGAGCGCGTGGACTGTTTCTTGGCAGCGCGCTGCGTAATTGCGCACGGCGCTAGGATTTGATGCTCAATTATTCTGAACTGTGGAAAGACTCTCTGTTAAAGTGTGAATATCTCATCAGCAGAGATGTTAGATCCCAAATTGGATGCTTTGCACTATAAGATGCTTTTAGGAAACTCACGCCTTTATTCTAACGGGGTTTCCATGACATTAAATCGGCTTTATTGGTTGTTTAAAGCTGTTAAATTCTGGATGTTTGGACTTTATTCATTCATACATATAAAGTCTGTCATGTTATATATCTTGGTTGTCTGGCGGCAGTTTTTAGGAGCCCAAGGATCATGGAAATACGAGTTTGATCACTTCCTGCCCTGAACGCTGCATTTTCTAGTGGATTTTAGGCAACTGATGAATATTAAATGCTAATAGATTAACATGAGGCGGGCGATGGAGGTCTAACCTTCACATTCAGGTTGTTTAAAGGTTTTGTGAACTCCTGAGGCTACGTGGGGCCGATGTTAAAAGCTCTTCTTCCTCTCGCAGCTTCATTCATGTGTTGCTGAGCCAAAGGAGCTGAAGATGAAGAGCAGGCTGTTTGTGGTGGCGGCTGCCCTCCTGGCACTGCTGCTCTCCTCCTCTCACGCCCAGGATCAAGGTAAAGCCGCTCGTCCTCGTCCTCCTCCTCCTCCTCCTCCTCTATGTGATCCAACTCTTCTCACTTCTGCCTTTTCTCTGCAGCTGCATATTTAGTCTGAATTAAAGAAATCACACAGAGAAAGTAAATGTGTGTGTTTGTGGATTGATTTGTTTGAACTGATTTGCCTTTTCAGCCTCAGTTTAACCTTTGATTGATGTTTTTTCCCCCCCGACTCCAATAATTTCCATCAGGAATTTGCAAGATTTCCTCTTGAAGAGAAAAAAACAGTCTCAGCTTCAAATATCTGGTTTGAATTTATGGAGCGGAGCTTTTTATTTGTCAAAACCAGTAGCAGTTTGGAAGTGGTGTTCAGCCACGAGTGTAACTTGCTTAGAGCAGCGATGTATCTAAGGCTAATAGAATATAACTATATGTTGTTAGAAAAGCTTAAATATTATTATTTTCTACGTTAAAGCAGCCTGATGCTTCTGTAATGCCATCATATGACATGTAATAGAAAGACAGTAAAGTATCTTACTCAAGAGAGAAACAGCAGAACACTGTGTGTGCCGCCCCGGCTCCTGTGCGGCTCCAGAGCTGGACCTGTGGGTTAGATGGGGCTTCTTTCCATCCTCACACAGATGTAGTTCGATCTGTTTTACACCAGGAGGCGCCGTTGCTTAAAACCTACTATCTATAACAGAAGTCTCCATTTCTCCAGTTTCAAAAAAATAAAAAGTGGAGGAAAAACCCAGACGGCACGAGGCCAAGTTTCCTCCCTGCGTCCGGATGGAACCGAAGGACGAAATATGAGTTTCACATTATTTTCCAGAGGTTTTAGAGGTTAGGAGACGAGAAGCTCTGCTCCTCTACGCTTCTGCAGTAAAGACTCCTCAAATCACCAGAAGAATATTTCTTTCCTTTGTGACCTCCCGTGACCCTGCTGCCCCTCTAGAAGTCATAGCATCGTAATGGGGGTCATATATCTTGTACGCATGGAACACTTTGACGTGTTGGGGCCGGAGTTAAAGCTCAAACACCTCGAAGAGAAAAAAGTCTCCCCACAGGAAGTCCTCTGCTCTAAGAACTGTCACATTTCAGGTGAAACATTTCAAAATAAAAGCAGTCTCGAGCAGAGCCGCAAAGAGAAGCGTGTGTGTCCGTGTGGCGTAAGAGCTGGAGGGTTGTGGGTAGTTTTTGTCCATTTGGAAGCAGAAGCAGCAGCCGCGGGCCTTGAATTGAGACTCACCAGGTTGGTGGTTCCTCCATTTGTTAATGTCCTGCACCCCCCCCCCCCCCCCCCCCCACCCCGGTCAAGCCTCGACCGGGTCAGCTGACCCTGAGTCTTGGCTTTACGACAATATTTTATAATGATATTCTTCACTCTCACACTAACTGGTTGGCGGTCTAGAAAAAAAGCTTATTTACTGTGAATCTTGAACTTTAGCTAGATTATATATTGTTTACTCGTTAGATTAACGTTCCTCCTGCAGAAAGATTAAGAATTCCACTCAGTGTTTGTTACATGAAGTGAGCGTTTGGGAACTAAGTGTTTAATAAGTGAGTATCAATACTTCTAAATACTAAACCTTGTTCTGAGTATTGACATCAGTCGGGGTCACGTTGTAGATATTTTATTATGAAAATAAATAGAACTGTTATTTTTCCGATGTTTAAATCGTGTATTATTGATGCATTATTATTAATTCTATTAATTTTAAGCGCTTATCAAGATTAAAATTCAAGTGAAGGTCGAAGAATAACATCGATTATAGCGAGATAGATTTTCAGTTTCGTGACCTCGTTCTCAACCCCAACCTGAAGAAAATCATTTTAAAATATTTAAAATAATAACCTGTGGTCGCTCGTGTACATGGAAACCTTTTGTCCGTTACCCTTAAGTTGTTGTAAACAACTTTTCATGTACACGTGATGCATGATGTCTCCATGTCCCTGATCACAAGTCCAACTTTAATCTGTGTCACTTGTTTGTTGGTTAACGTCACAAACACCAGCGGTTCTTAAATCATCATAGTCCAGATCCTCAAAGGATTCTTAACTGTATAAACAAAAACAAAGTATATTCAGTTATTAAATCCTTTTAAAAGGTCTGAAGTAGTTTAAGAACCTCTGGTGCAGATTGTTTTGGGAAACAGAAAAAGACGTACACATGTCTTCACTGACATCGTGTATTCTTTTATGAGGTTTGCAATGGAGACAATAAGTATTCAATCAGATCTTTACCCATTGTACAATCAATACTGGAGCGTTTCGTCACATCTGTGTGTTTTTGTTGTCAATTCAACATCTTGAGTTGGATTGAGGTCATGGACAGTCTGCTGTCAGCCGGTCCATGTTGTAGTTTGTACTTTACTTTTCACTAAGTGGCTGGTGATCGGAATTAAAAAATAATTTTCTTTTGGATACAAACCACCAGAAACGTGTTGGTGTATGGAAGCAAAGAAAGGCCAAGATGATTTTTAGATTTTAATCAATTCAAAAACCTTTATTTCTTTTCCCGATCAAAATGTAAACAGAAAATTAAATCCTCCAGTATTTTTAAAAACATTATTAAGTTACACAGAGTGAACTAGTCACTCTTGGATCTTAAAAATGTAAGTAAAAAAATCAAGTTGTTATTTAGATGTGACTGACAGATTGTAACCTGATTGGCCAAAGGTCTAATTGATGCCATTAAGGCTTGATTGCTTCTTCTTCGTAGCCTGGATGAAGTTGGATTTTTCCATTAATTTTCTGACAAAAATCCAATATGAGCAACTTCTTATTATTCTTTTTTATATGAAAATGACCAGTTCAATCTGAGCATCTTGAAACCATCCAATGTTTTGAGATTGGACTGTTCCGTTTTCTTTGTGATGCCTAAAAAAGTTATTTGCTTCCGTAGACCCGGTCACAGCCATAAATCACCAAAGTTTGAATCTTCCCGTCCTGTTTGTGTTTCCTTCTTTAATGTTCTAAACTGTAGGAAGGTAATGTTGTGTTGTTGTGTTTGTTGTCTCAGTGTGCTTGAGTTGTTGACTGTGGCTGCTGGCCACACGAGCTCAAACGGAGGTCATTTTACTCTCCAAAATGGCTTCCTCTCACATCTGTAGTTTAGTTTGTCTTGTGTTGTTTGCTCCAACAGTGAACTTGTCAAACTTCACCCTGGAAGTGTTGACTGTTGGGAAAAGCCTTTTTATACTTCACATTATTATACAGCCACCTCCTAAAGCTGCAGGATTAACTGTATTTACTTTTTCTCTTCACAGTCTACCCTCCGTCAGATTTGAGGTTTAAGATTTTAAATGAGAACACTGTTCAAATGATCTGGAGCAAAACACAATCGAGGATAGAGGGCTACAGAATACAAGTGACTTCAGACACAGGTGGGTGCTCATTAAACCTGCGAGTTATGTCCTGCCGAGCCCATAACATTACAAGTGTCATAAACCTTCTTAGACATCAGTCTGCCCGGCAAGACTCGACACTCCCTGCAATTATCTGAAGATTTCTGCACACACATGTTTGGCTCCAGGAATTCTAATGATTAAAAAACAAAGTTGGAAAAAGAAAAACATTATCACTGCCATGGAAAATTGTCAGTTTTAGTTTAGCTCAGGAGTGAAGATGTCACGTCAGTCAGAGTTCATTAAACAACTGAGATGGTTTTTGGAAAAATAACAAGAAACAGCATTCCATATCAGCTAGCTCTACACTTAACTCAGCATGCGTATGAGGGACTCTTCAGGGTTTTCCTCTGGTTCAAATAAAGAAAAATCTAAATTCTGCAGTAGGCTATACAATAATACTTAAGACAATTAGTGTACTTCCAACTTTGTTGCACCAGTTTGGGAAAGGCCTTCTCTGTTAACATGACAATGCTAACTTGCACAAACACAGTAGGTGGCTGCACAAGCTTTTTATTAGTTCAAACGCAGGCTAGTTGTCACTAGGTATAAGTGTTTATTAAATGGAGATTTACATCACTAGTAGGCCTACCACCCAGAATAGTTCTTATATAGAAATTATTTGCTATTGAATATATAGCCTACATCCAGTAACTACTAGGTGTAACTGTTATGTGCTGTTAGCCAACTAAACTAGCTAATTGACAGAACTAACGTTAGCTTGTATATTTACATTCAATAATGTATCTCTTAGGCCTATGCATGGTTTGCTAACTTAACTAGCTAACTTATAAAACTAATGTTAGCTTACACATTTACTTTCAATACATTTCAGATGTAACTGTTACGTATTGTTAGCTAACTGAACTAGCTAACTGACTAAACTAATGTTAGCTTACACATTCAATACAGTTCAGATGTAACTGTTACGTATTGTTAGCTAACTTAACTAGCTAACTGACTAAACTAATGTTAGCTTACACATTCAATACAGTTCAGATGTAACTGTTACGTATTGTTAGCTAACTAAACTAGCTAACTGACAAAACTAATGTTAGCTTACACGTTCAATACAGTTCAGATGTAACTGTTACGTATTGTTAGCTAACTTAACTAGCTAACTGACTAAACTAATGTTAGCTTACACATTCAATACAGTTCAGATGTAACTGTTACGTATTGTTAGCTAACTTAACTAGCTAACTGACAAAACTAATGTTAGCTTACACATTCAATACAGTTCAGATGTAACTGTTACGTATTGTTAGCTAACTAAACTAGCTAACTGACAAAACTAATGTTAGCTTACACGTTCAATACAGTTCAGATGTAACTGTTACGTATTGTTAGCTAACTTAACTAGCTAACTGACTAAACTAATGTTAGCTTACACATTCAATACAGTTCAGATGTAACTGTTACGTATTGTTAGCTAACTTAACTAGCTAACTGACTAAACTAATGTTAGCTTACATGTTCAATAAAGTTCAGATGTAACTGTTACGTATTGTTAGCTAACTTAACTAGCTAACTGACAAAACTAATGTTAGCTTACACGTTCAATACAGTTCAGATGTAACTGTTACGTATTGTTAGCTAACTTAACTAGCTAACTGACAAAACTAATGTTAGCTTACATTCAATAACTGCCAGGTAGCCTATAATGTGTAGGCCCTATGTACTGTTAGCTAACTGACACAACTAGCATTAGTAGGCTAATGTAGGACCCATTTAGAAATTAGAGAGTAAAAAAAAACATGACACTTGATCAAAATTGTATTTAAAATAGTTTAAGTTACTGTTAAACAAGAAGTATTTTCGAATTGTCATACAAGTGAAGGCTTAGGGTGTTATTTAATGTAACTCATATTTTAAGATAAGGAATTGGGTATTTAAAGGTTAAAAGTATGTGTTTTGATTCATAGTAATGCGGAAAGTTTTCATTAAATTGAATCTTACTGTTGTTGTGTGTTTACACGGCTCTTCCAGTCCTGAGTTTAATAGTCGGAATCAGGTTTTTATGAAGCCCTGTTTTGACTCTTGGAGAAATGAAGTAATGCAATAGTTTCCTAATGGCTTCCCTCTGACTTTGTGCATTCTTGTAGGAGAACCAACAAAAGAATTTACTCTGCCTGCATCTGTGACCAAGACCTCCATCTCAGACCTGAGTCCAGATGTGGATTATGTCGTAACGATATCAACGTACGCTGGATCAGTGGAGAGCCTGCCCATCTCCGGACAGATTACACGTGAGTCACCGTGTCCCTGAGTGTGTGTTTGTGTCTGTAAAGTAGCACCAGACTTCCAACCAAATGCTTGAGAAGTTTGTCTGCAGCTGGCCAGTTTTGGCAAGTCACCCAACTGGCTAGTAAAACACCTAGACACCCCATATACTGAGTGGACAAATGAACAGGAACCACTGACGGTGTATTATAAACCAGAGTGTGCTCTACAGAAGCCTCTCATCTTGTTTTTAGATGTGTGTTTCTGACTTAAGAACAGATGAAAAAGGAAAGCCTTCCTAAGTTCCTTAAAGATCCTTTCCACTGAAAATATGTTTCTGTAATGTTCATTCCCCCAAGGGTCAGGAGATATGAAAAATGGGTTTCCATATGCATCTATTATTCTGCATAATTAGTTTAGCATTATTTCACTTTTACAGTATAGTACAGCTCTGGAGAAGAATGATGGAGACACCTAAAAAGCCAAAGAAGTTAAATATAGCCAATCGAATTCAGTCAAATAAAAGAAATTGTCATCAAACTTCTTTTACCAAAAAGTATGGCATGTAAAGCTTCAGAATAGCTACCAAGTGGACTGTGTGGTGAGATAGTTCTCACAACAGCTGGATAACTTTAAGATGACATTTTAAAGACAACATAAGATTAGTTGATAGTTAGATAATAAGTTCAGAGCTTTGTTGTGGGATAAGTCTTTGCATTAATGACTTTCATCATAAATTAGAAAGACAATAAGACAATTGGAAACAGACATGAGGAAGAAGACATTCATAGGGTGTCTTCATATAAAAAGATTAATGAAATACAGAAGGGATTGAGAGCACCATTTAGTTCCATGATTCCCAACCTGTAGGCTAGGAGCCCCCAAGGAGTCTCAAGATAAATACTAATGTTTGTTTCACTTTTTTGCTTTAATCTTCTATAAATCCTTTCTTTGATTGATCTATTTACAATTCATGTCGACATCAAGGTCTATGATGAAGGGTCATAAGTAGATATAGCTTCATATGAAAGGATCACACTGATTTAACTGTTCAAATAAAATAAGCCAGTTAAAAGACCTAATAGTCCAATAAAAGTCTGGCTTGACATATTGATCAGTGAATCAGATCTCCAGTGGTGAGTGAGATATTCACTCATGTCATGGCAGCAGTTTGGTGGGGACGCCTGTTTTGGCAAACTGAGAAACCTTCCGAGCTCGGGAGATTCCCTGGAAATCTGTCAGAAACGATGACGTCAACTTGTTAGTTTCGCCGTTTGTGAGCTCTTCATGCACGTTCGTTGTATCTCGGAGGAGGAAATGTTGCACAAGAAACCCTCAGATGAGAGAAAGAAATCTCATGTGCGGAAAGAAAAGACGAGTTTTGGTCCAGTTTGAGTGGTCTGCCATTTGTTGAAGAAAACAGTGACAGTTAATGACAGAAAACAGTTCACAACATGACATTAAAAGGAAGATTTTGGTTTTATTTTCAGTTGAATCAAGTGGCGGCACAAGAGGAACTTCCAGGAAACCAGACCCTTCAGATTCAGTCAGTAAGTCCTTTTGTTCTTTTACACTTTACACTCACTGCTAAGATAATGAGTCACAAACGTTCAACTCACCGCCCAACTTTTCCACTTTTGGTTCTCAAACTTTCTTCCTCACTGCTGGTCGGCGTCCATCAGCGTGAGCTCAGCAGCGATGGGTGGCTCCTTCCACACAACACCCCATTGTATAGCAAGAATCAAAATTAGGCCCCCATAAATCTCTGAAGTATTCGGTCATCGGTTTGGTCCCCTGCCGGCCAATTATGCCAATGTGAAGGAAGCTGCACATGCTCAGTGCGGGGGTCGTAGGTGGGGCGGGAGCTGCTGTAGGGAGCTGGGGGAGCGAGCTGAGAGGAGCCCAGCCCTGAAGTGCTGAGAGAAGTGGAAACCATTACAGATGCTGATTTACAAGAGTGCTGCTGCTGCTGCTGCTGCTGCTGCTGCACAAGATGACGAGCTTTTGCTGATTTTTCCTTCTTTTCATGAGAGGAAAGTCACAAGGAAACTCCCAGAAAGTAAAGTGAAGCAGAGAGTCCTGTAGTTCTACATACAACAGTACAATTTGAGCCAACAACCAGAAAATAATGAATAATGAGAAAAACAGTCAAACAGTCATCTTGAGCCATACCGAGCTTTTATGAATAGAAATCCCCATTAAATGGGATCAAAGTTATATCAATACTGAACTGGTACAGTAGACTGTATAAAACATGCAGCAGAGCAGACAGCTACAGTCGCAGCTAGTGACGGCACGCACCTGTCACTCAAAAGGGCCACGCCTTGAAATATGCATAACTTTAAGCCTTAACTTAATTTAAATAGGTGACTAATTTACATTTCCGGCCCACGTGCAGTCGTCATGAATAGAGGAATTAGCTATAGTGACCAAAAGCGTTTTTTGTACCACACTGCAAACGTGTCTATTCGGCTGCATAGCTTTAACATGGGGGTCTATGGTGATCGACTCGCTTTTGGAGCCTCAAGTGGTCATCCCAGGAACTGCAGCTCTTGCCACTGGACGTTGGCTCAATTTTTCCAAAACCCAATTTCTTTTCTGGGACATCGCTAAATGTTTTTATGTGACTTAAAGTTAGTTCTGCATTGCTTAATTTTTACATTTTCTTCTTCTTCTCTCGCTATTTATTGCCCTCTTCTCCGCTCCTTCTCCTTCCCCCAGAATGCTCTTTAAGTGCCATCGCTGACGTGGTGTTCTTGGTGGACGGCTCCTGGAGCGTGGGCAGGCCGAACTTTAAATACATCCGCAACTTTATCTCAGCGGCGGCTGGCGCCTTCCAGATCGCCGAGGACAAAACCCGGGTGGGCGTGATCCAGTACAGCAGCGACCCCCGAACAGAGTTCAACCTCAAACAACACTTGACCCGACCGGCGCTGCTCCGGGCCATCGGCTCGCTGCCATACAAAGGAGGAGACACCATGACAGGTAAATGTCCTTTAATGTTAGATTTTTACACTATTTTCTATTTTCACCTCAATTTAGTTTTAGCTATTTGTCTGTGGTTTTGAATTACTATTACTTTTATTATGAATACTTTTTTTTTTTTTACACTTCTATTTTACATTTTATTCAGTTTAAGAAAAATATTCTTTATATTCAAGATTCAGTACTTTTTATTCTTGTGTGTACAACAAACATATTTTATTTGATTTAATTTTTATTAGATGTGTGCTGGTCTCATAATGAAAAATGAAATGAAATGATCTGATATAATAATTCCAAAGTGTTTATTTATTTGTACTTATTACTCAGGTAAGAAGGGGGCTTGTCCCACACCAAAAGAACTTAAAGCATCTCTGTATCTATTAAACCTTTCACTTTATTAGCATTTAAATCAACACAGAAATAAACATTTACATGTAAAACACATTCCAAAAATCTGACGTTGGCCCTTAAAAGGAATCAAACTCTGTAAGGAGGTTTGTTGATTATAAAAGTACTGTAAAAAAATACCAAGAAGTTTAAAGTTGGTCCCGAGTATCTTAGTTCCCCTTCTTAATTTAAAATGTTCTCCTGATTTACATATTTTTACATGCAAGTTGTTTTGCATGTTAGATAAAGACAAAGTGATGGTTTCAGGCTACACACACGTTTTTCTGAATTAAAGAGTTGATATCTTTCATTATTCAGCGTTTGCATCAAATGAAGATCTGTGGAAGTTTCTAAATCTTAAAAAATGAAGAAGTTGGGTCGAGTTGTGAGAATCTTCTCTTAAAATAAAGAAGTGTTACATTTGCATTATGTCAGCAGACACTTTCTGTTAGAGCATCATTTAAAACCTAATTCCTGTCTGTCTCGTTGCTCCAGGCGATGCCCTCGAATACCTCCTGAAAAACTCTTTCACCGAGGAGGCCGGTGCCAGGAAGGGTTTTCCCAAAGTCCTGGTGATCATCACAGACGGCAAATCTGAGGATCCAGTGGAGAGCTATGCCAGGCAGCTGAAGAGCAGGGGGGTGGAGATCTTTGTCCTCGGTACGTAGCCAGAACAAGTTTATTACATTCCACATCTTACATTTTCCACTCGCTTTTAATGCTTTTAACCGTCGTTCGTAACAAAGGCAGCTTTCGATGACGTAATAACAGAAGAAATTCCTACATCATTAACATTACAAGCGAGTGATAGCAAGTTTTATGTATGTTTACTCTGGAGCTTCACTCTCAGACTTTCCACAAACTTGGGATGGAGGAACAGAAGTGTGCTGTCGCCATGGTGTTAAAGAGGGCTGCTGGTTAACTAATAAAAACAGATCTTCTACGCTCTCTGACAGCAGGCCACTGATAATTCATTCATTAGTGAGTGAGACATCAAATATACTCTCAGTGTTTGCAGGAGAAGCTGGTAACATGCAGGAGCAACAGTGTAAATCTTCACTTCTCCTAAATATATATAATAAATAAATACACTTGTACAGCTTGTTCACCATGTATCTGGAGGTTCTTTATTTTAAAAGGTTGAAGGTAGTGGTGCTTTCTCAAATAACATCGCTTCTTTCATACTGTCAGATATATGAGGAAGGAAAGAGGGGAAACAGGACAGAAGGAAACGAAAGAAAGAAAGAAAGGACAATATCAGCCATATTTTACGTTTACATCTGCATCTTCAAAGTAACCAGTAGAAAAATATAGAAAATGAAGAATATTTCCGTCTGCAATGTTACAAACTGTCCAACAATGCCAATAATCAAGTAAAGAACTGAAGTTCAGTATTTGAGTAAAAGTACCGTGTGATTTCCCCTTGTGTCCATCACAAAGTTCACTTTGATATTTCAGTGAGTCGAACTTTGAACAAACTATATGAGAAGTGTGTGAGAATATAGTATTGTAAAAACCCTACCAGTTTCATATTTACTGCCCATGCTGTCAGACTTTCCAGCAGAGGCTTTCGATTGGTTGTGAATCCAGCTGGAGAACTTTTAATATGTTTCACTTCTCGTCTTTATAGATCGTTTCATACAGTATGAACAGACCTGTTCACCCTCCGACACAGTGACTTCACAACCACTAGTTTGGAAATGACTGAATGTCCCTAAATCCAGCAGGAAGTGACAATCACAACGGAACAATTTAATAAATCATCATCATTTTCTTTGTCCCTTTCAGGCATCGAACAGGCAGATGAAGAGGAGATGAAGCTAATGGCCTCCACTCCTCACAGAAGTCACATCTATAATGTCGCCAACTTTAACTTGATCAAGAATGTGCAGAAGGAGCTCATCACTCAGGTGTGCGCTGGTGTTGACGATCAACTCAACTCAATCATCAGTGGAGAAGAAGGTGAGATATTTCTTTTTTCTTTTCTTTTTAAAGCAAACTCAATTAGGGCCCAAAGTACGAAGCCCTAAATATACTCCTGCTGTGCACCATCACCATCGAGACAAATTTGTGTAAATTTATTTCACAATGACATTCAGATAATTCAGATTCTCTGATTTTTGCAGCCGTTGAGCCGGCGTCCAACCTCCAAGTCCTGGAGGTGGCCTCAAAGTCCGTGCGGTTGACCTGGGATGCCTCTATTGGAGAGATTTCCGGATACAAGGTGCAGATGATCCCTATGATGACCGGCAGCAAGCGGCAGGAGTTGTTGGTGGGCCCGACCCAGACCTCGGTGGTGGTCAGAGACATTTCTCCGGAGACAGAGTACCAGATCCATCTGTTCGCCATGAACGGCCTGATGCCCAGCGAGCCCATCACGCTCATGCAGAAGACGCAGCCAATTAAAGTATCACTGGGTGAGTTCAAAATAGAGATGGTGCAATTTCCCATCTAGTCGATTTGGGCTTTTTAGTACCTGTCTTACACAATTGAGGTTCCTCCCTTACTACGGACATGAAGAGTTTCACAGCTTCAACTTGTAAATACCATTCACACCAAGTCTTAAAAGGCAAAGTTATTTTCAAAAGCTCCTCTAACTTGCAAGGCAGTTTGTTAGTTAGATAGTTACTAAGCAAACAAACATGGACGCCTGCCATATATAAGCCAAAGTCGGTCGTTCAAGGAACTTAAAGCAATTTTAATGGATGCAGTGCTGAATTGGCAAATAACAATATTCCCAGGAATCAGAGGACGTCTTATTGACTTCAGCTTTTGGTTTTCCAAGAAACAAGACGATGAAAAGTAAAGAATACAATATAAGTGAACAGCCTTAGATATATTTTAATGTGCTCTAAATGAAGCTGGTCAATTACAACTTTGTATTGTGGTTTTTGTTTTTCCGATCTAGAGTGTTCTCTTGGCGTGGATGTTCAAGCCGATGTCGTCCTCCTGGTTGACGGTTCCTACAGCATCGGTCTGGCTAACTTTGCTAAAGTAAGAGCTTTCCTGGAAGTGCTGGTGACCAGCTTTGACATCGGGCGAGATAAAGTCCAGATCAGCTTGGTCCAGTACAGCAGGGACCCCCACACTGAGTTCCACCTGAACACTCACCATGACCAGAGCGCCGTGGTCAAGGCTGTGAGGACTTTCCCGTACCGCGGCGGCTCCACTAACACCGGCAGGGCCATGACCTACGTGAGAGAGAAGATCTTCCAGGTCAACAAAGGGGCGCGCCCCAACGTTCCTCGTGTCAACATCCTCATCACTGACGGGAAGTCATCCGACGCCTTCCAGGAGCCGGCCACCAAGCTGAGGAATGCCGATGTGGAGATCTTTGCGGTGGGCGTTAAGGACGCTGTACGATCTGAGCTGGAGGCCATCGCCAATGACCCTGCAGACACCCATGTGTACACCGTAGAGGACTTTGATGCCTTCCAGAGAATTTCCAAAGAACTCACACAGTCCATCTGCCTGAGGATCGAGCAAGAGCTTCGCAAAATCCACCAAAGACGTAAGTTTGTTTCCTGTTTGTTTTCATCCTCTATGCTGACGATAGCGCACTTTACTCAACTTCTTTTGGGCAATCTGGTCTTCTTTTAGGGAATCTGTTTTATTTTTTTCAAATATTTTTCTTCTTACTGATTCCTTATGTGTTGCATCATGTTTTGGTTTGATTCTTGTCATATTGTTTGAGTCAGAGAAGAAACCAAATCATGTTAAAAGCGAAAAAAACGGCCTTTATTTTCAGCAGAATTAGGCTGAAATAGGTTCAAAAAGGGTATTTTGTTGGCACAAATGGAGTGTTGACTCTTTTCTACTGATTTTAACTCAGGTTGGATCCTATCTTTAGCTGTAGAGGTGGAACATATGAATGATTTATATCAGTATAATAATAACTTGTTCAGTTTTGTACAAAGGTTCTTTGTCTGTCTTTTGTCACACTGAGCGAGGCGGTTGTGACTCAGTCAGACTGTGTAATCGATTGTTTGTAAGAAGATTGGGAGTTGTTTCACCTGTGTTTATATATTGTTCAGTAGTGGGGATAGTTTCGTAAGATTGCATGCTTATACTTAGTATGCTGGCATTGTCTATTCAACCATGGAGCACCAAGCTGTCACTATATTCTCTTATTGTTAAAGCGATTACAGATTGTTTCTAAAAGTTTGCTAACTTAAGAATTAAAAAAGCAATGGGAAGAACTTTTCTTAAACAGAAATATGTGAAGTTATTTCTGTAGCTCTTTGAAATCCTCTTTATGTTTCTACAGTTTCTTCAGCATAATGTCATCAAACACTCAATGATGAATGCTTTTCATCAGTCTCTCCAAACAAAGTACATGTTTAATGAGAACTACCAGTCAGCTATTATGATTTAGAACATTTGCAGTGATCAAACCAACATTTAACAATTAGTTACTGCAGCAGTCAGATGCAACTCTGTGGAGCAGAATACGTCCATATGCACACAATTACTTTCAAGTCACTTTTCCAACAGTGTCTTTTTTCAACCGAGCCCTCCTCTTCGCCTCAATGTGTTAAACACATGTCCACCTTTTGATCTTCCAAGGGCAGAGAGAGTTCCTGTATGTGGAAATATCAGAACTGGGTCAAATAGTGTTTGCAGAGATTTCTTTGCATTAGTTTAAAGCTGGTTGGAGCACTAGATGACTGTCAGGTGTGTTGTCCGTCACGTAAACAAAACTTGACTATGAAATGCATCCATTGCGTTGAAATCATTAACCCACCCCCGAACATCTGCTAGTCAAGTTTAGACAAGCGAGAAGAGTTACTCGCAAATGCGGTTTCACCCACTTATGGGACAAATATTTATCACACTCTTATTTTGCCAACAGGAGCTTCCAGGTCTGCCAGCACAGAATGTGACTCACACCAGATTTGATTGCCTATTATATAATTTGTATATAATAATGACTTTATGTCAACAAAGTGTTCAGGAGCCTGAGCAGCGCAGTCACAGCCTCCATCCCACAGTGGGAGTTTCACAGCAGACGCCCTCCTCGTGGTGTTTGAGTGATGGAGCTGTCGGATGGGTTGTACATTATTGTACATCTTTATTAAATGTAGGTCAGCCCTCACAACTTACCTTTAATGCTCTGTGGATATCATCCTGGGACCACTGACAACAGCATTTTTGGAAATGTGAACAGCTACTACTTTACTTTTTCCATTAGCGGGTGAAGCTGATTGATGATCTGGTCTGATGTGGACCATAACATCTGTAACAACAGGACTCCCTAGAGAGCACTGGTGACACCCAAAGAGTTCAAATCAACATAGCAAAACGTTCTAGTAGCTGTGAATTTAGTTGAATGTATAGATAATATATAAGTATCCGTAATGTCTGGCTTTATACCCTTTATGGATTCAAAGATATGATTGTGTTGGTTGGTTATTTAAGATGTTGAATATTTGTCCTTTACTGATTGGTTTTGTCCAGTTGATTCCTGCTGAACCTCTAAAGTCTACTGAGCCAACTAATGGAGTGACAATAAATATATATATATATACACAAAAGTTAATGACAGTCTACATTTCCATCTGTATCTGCGTATCAGTCATGTTCTGTAAATACAAAATGGTTCTCTCAAGCCTTCAGAGATCCCACATGGCAGTGTTTCTGTTTCTGTTGATTAAAATCCTTTTTAAAGTGTGTTACCTTCCACCGTCTCCAGGACTGACCCAGCCGAGGGGCCTGTCCTTCTCAGAGGTCGGCTCCAGAAGCTTCCGGGCCGCCTGGGAGATCGACGCCACCAACGTGGAGTCCTACCTGGTTCGGTTCAAGCCAGAATATGGCGACAACGGGCAATATGTGTCCATGTCTGTGCCCGGGGACACGCTCGCCACAATCCTCCCCCACCTCACCCCACTCACCCGCTATGAAGTCAACATTCATGCTCAGTATGACAAAGGAGACAGCTTGCCTGTGACCGGCTATGAGACCACTTTAGAAGGTACGTAGACTCGAGACATCTTCTTTGAATCTGGGGAATCGGAGCCGCTTACTAACTCGTTCACATTCTGCAGAACGAGGCTCCGTGCAGAACCTCAGAGTATCTGAAGAGACCGCAGACAGCTTCAGGGTGTCATGGCAGCCGGCTCCAGGAGACGTCACTCGCTACAAATTGACCTACGAACCTGCAGGAGACGAGAGCTCGAGGCTGGAGACGACCACCGTCGGCACCGAGATGACGATTGCGCTGCAGGAGCTTCAGCCTAAAACCACATACCGCGTCATCGTCACGCCGGACTACTCCTCGGGCTCCGGAGTGCCGATGGAGACTGACGGCACCACTAAAGAAGGTGACTGCAGCTTTAAGACGCTGATTGTTGACACTAGTTGACTCATTATGCATAAAATATTGCACAACTTTTTCTTAACTTCATAACTCAACACGTCATTCAAACATTACTGTCAGTGCAAGTTACTGTTTCTAGTGATGGAAGTTTCTCCATCGAGCGTGGATGAAAGGCTCCTTATAAGTCTAGATCAGTGCACACAGCAACAGCTTCACATGGTGCAGAATATTCTAAACATAAACAATATCAGCAGGAACAATAAACAGGGCTCAGAGTCAGTGTTGGGCAATACCAGCAATGTGACCGTTGGCACCATTACATCACCTGTTTGCATCAACCAGAGCATGATGCATGATGGGAAATGCAGTGCCAACACTAAATATATAAATGCTAAATGAAACAATATGTGATATAACCATCAACATTTAGTACTTTTTTGGCATCAACAAGGTTCTTGTATGACTGGAACTTACAAAAAACCTTTTCAAAATGTCTATAATTGTTTTTTAAATAACATATAGCCTAATTTATCTTTACATTACAGGTCATTTAGCAGACGCTCTTATCCAGAGCGACTTACATTGAACTCAGGGTTAAGTACCTTGCTCAGGGGTACACTGGTGGCAACCTGGTGTTGAACTCCCGACCTTCTAGTGTTTTGTTCGGAAGGCGTACCACTAGGCCATCACCACCACATCTTAAACTTACATTACATGGTTTGACTACACAAGCTCCAATAGGTCCAGTCTTTGTTCCATAATAGATTTCGGGCCAGAAGTCTGAAATGTGAGCAGCTGTTAAGTAATGGTTGAGTCACTGGTTCTGATCCACAGCAGGTGCCTGCAGATGTCTTATAATCATTCTGTTTGTGCTACGGGACACTTAAAACTATTTATTTTTTAAAGCGAACTGCACCTTTAAAGTGATGAAAACATTCTGTGTGTCTCTCTATCTGCGTCATTTAAAGGCCTCAGTGGAAATAAGTTTGGACTTTATTCTGACATCCTGAGTGACTCTATTTGTCCACAGTGGGTTTTTTTAAAAGTCGTCATCTGCCATTTGGCGTTTGCCTTCATTCCATCGCTGCCTGGGAGTCCACACATATCTGACCCCGGTGGAACTCCTCACTGTGTTAGTACAACCTGCCACCCATCGAGCGCTCGTCAGATCTGCCCGGCCTTACAGGGGAAGGAATGAAAAACAGACAGAAGCACAGAAAGCTGGGAAGTCGAAGCGAGCCAAGATGTTGCTTGTGGTGATAAACAAACGGAGAAGGAAAGTGGAGGAGGTTCTTCTCAACAACCCTCCAGACTCTGGACAGTGACGCTGATCTTTGGTAGATTCCTGAAGGGAGATTATCTCATGAAGAAGCTTGTTAGCGTCAGCGCCGTCAGGGAGGTTAGCACGTATCTTCCGAAGGCACTTGAGATTACAGAGCTCGAGCCAAAACACTGGAAACAAACAGAATGTATTCCCGTCTGCCGTGGAAACAGCGGCTTCACCTCCTGGTGCTTCAGCAGCTGCTTGTCGTCTCAGTTGAATTTGTATTTCTGACGGTTTATTAAAAGAGGCAGGATTACTCCCAGTTTGCACCTCTTTGACATGAAACAGCCAGCTGGCTCTCAGATGGATAATATATTGTTCCCATTACAATGTTTGTTCTGCTATGACTTTATCTCAAAACTATGAATTAATGCCTCGAGGTTTTGATCTTTTCCACCAAGTCTTGTGTTGGCACACAAGCACAGAGCTCACAGCAGCAACTGGGAATTCATTTTCTCCTTTTCCCATTTTTTTCCAGTTCATTTCACTTAAAATCAAAGACATTTTTATCTCTAAGTAAGCAGATGTAACTAATAAACACCAGGGCACATGAGTCACCGCTTTATTTGAACAATTATTTAAGTGCTGCGTACACTCATTCACATCCTGGTAGCTGCCCAGCACAAACTGGTTTTCTACTGGGAGTTCAGTGTTCGGTCAAATACATTTCAGACGTTGGCTGCGCTCGAATACTCAAACAAATACGTCCCATCTTTCCCTTTATTTATTTATAACACTGTAAGGCCACATGCCTGCTTGTCCAACGCTTGCTCAGTGGAACATGAACAGTATTATTAATTTGCTCATCAACATCTGACATACGATGAATTCTTTCCTTATTGAAATCATCACTTTTAATTCACACAGAGAACTCAGGTTCATTCCTCAATACTAAGACCAACAAGGTTCAATGACCTGCAAGCAGCTTTGTATCGTGTACAGCTATCAATATAATGACATCATCTTACATTTTCTGCTTTTTGTTGACATTTTCCAGATTAAACAATTAATAAAAAACTAAAGGATTTCCAGATTAATATATTTTTTTAAATAATAAATCATGTTTGTTTAAATTTTTTAGAAATACTTATTGGCAGCCATAATAGTTCTAAAATAATAATAATAGTAATGATAATAATAATAATAATAATAATAGTAATAATAATAATAATAATAATAATAATAATAATAATAATAATATTAGTAATAATAATAATAATAATAATAATAATAGCTGTGTAGAGTCTCCAGGCTTCCACATAAATAATTGTATCTTACTTAATATTTTGGATGTTTTCTTCTTCTGCAATCATTAAATAGTTGTTATCTGAACATGAACAATGCTGTTGGCAACTTGTAATGTCAGAATTACATTTCTCAAGAAAGATAAATGGTTCTTCATTCCCTGACCGTGCTCCCCTCCTCCGCTCCTCAGCCAGGGGTTCTCCCCGCGACCTGAGGGTGTTCAACGAGACCGCGTCCTCCATGAAGGTCTCGTGGGAGCCGGCACCGGGGAGCGTGCTGCAGTACCGCGTGGCGTACCAACCCTCCGCCGGTGGGCCCAGGAAGGAAGTGTCGGTGAAGGGCGACAACAGGGCCGCCCTCCTGAAGAACCTGCAGCCGGGCACCCGGTACAACATCTCTGTCAGCGCACGATACCCCTCCGGTCCGGGGGACGCCCTGGAGGGCCAAGGCGCCACGCTAGAAGGTAAACAGTCTGTTAAATAATCGTGACCTGATGAACTCTCTTGCTCTGCTCAGGTCCCCCAACTCCTGAGGGAAGTATCTGTGTCTTTATCTGCTAGATGCTCCTCGCTCTTCACCAGCTCTGTCTGCCTTTAGTGAGCTCATCGCAGCTCGTCTGGTGCTGCTGGAAACTCTTGAGACTGGACCGTAAATGTGCTGCAAAACCAAAACTAGGAGCTAAAAGAGGCTTTAAAGCTCTTTAAAAACTTCCAAAATTGGTCGCTAATCCTTCTTCAGCAACAATTTCACTTCGCACGGAGTCAGTATTTATATCAAACATTGATTAATTCAAGTTTAAAGATTAAAATTCTCTTTAGTTTAGGAAAATAATAATAATTTCTTTCTAAATTAAGGTCCAGCTCCTCGTAAAGTGCGAGTGTGAGTCCAAGAAAGCACAGTAACTCTTGTCAACACATGTGGAGACATCTTAATATGTGTCAAGATAAAGTCTGCTCATTGAAAGGCTGTTCTGGCACGCAGCTGTGACCCGCTGATCTTCCCAGATTAAGGGATTATTACATCGTTATTATGACCGTGTGGCTCAACAACCACAGCTAATGTTTGAGCTTTACTGTAATTGCTATGAATAAGTCCGGGAAGAAGCAAATCAACCAAATGGGCTCGTAAAAAACAAACATGGCAGACGTTGACACAGGTCTGTGTTTGAACGTGGACTTTCTTTATGCTCCGCAGTTAGAGGTGATCCTGCTTTCAACAAGGAGGAAGGGGGGGAGGAGAAGGAGACGGATGAGAGGAGGGCCGAGGAGAAGAGAAGGAGAAGGAGGGGAGAGGAGGAGAAGAGAAGAGAGGAGAGGAGGGGGGGGAGGAGAAGGAGGAGAAGGAGAGGAGGAGAAGGAGGAGGAGGAGAGGAGGAGAGGAGAAGGAGGAGAGAAGAGGAGGGGTAGAAGGCGGCGAAGAGGAGCAATGAGGCGAAGGCGGAGGGAATGAGGATGCGAGGCGGTCTGTATGGCTTATTCTCCTTCTTTTTTTGTCTACTTCGGCTGATTTTCTGGGCCTCTTACTCCGTTTAGGCTGGCTTAGTTTCTTCTTCTGTGCTATGAGAAGTCGAAGCTTATTCTTCGTATTCTTCTCCTTCTTCTCCTTCTTCTCCTTCTCCTCTTCTCCTTCTTCTTCTTCTTCTTGTTTTTCTTCTCCTTCTTGTTCTCCTCCTTCTTCTTCTTCTTCTTCTCCTCCTCCTCCTCCTCCTCCTTCTTCACCCTCAGATGTTTGTTTTCTTCTGGTGTCATGCTGTGATAGAAACAACTCTCCTCATGGTCCCCCGGCTGTATTCACACATGTGCTCCATCGGTCATGACACAGACTTTACCCGGTTCACTAAAGTCTGTGTCACTTGTGTATGTCACGTGTGTATGTCACGTGTATGTCACGTGTGTATGTCACGTGTGTATGTCACGTGTATGTCATATGTGCATGTCATGTGTGTATGTCACGTGTGTATGTCACGTGTGTATGTCACGTGTGTATGTCACGTGTATGTCACGTGTATGTCACGTGTGTATGTCACGTGTGTATGTCACGTGTATGTCATATGTGCATGTCATGTGTGTATGTCATGTGTGTATGTCACGTGTATGTCACGTGTGTATGTCACGTGTATGTCACATGTGTATGTCACGTGTATGTCACGTGTATGTCATGTGTGCATGTCACGTGTGTATGTCACATGTGCATGTCACATGTGTATGTCACATGTGTATGTCACGTGTGTATGTCACATGTATGTCACGTGTGTATGTCACGTGTGTATGTCACGTGTGTATGTCACATGTATGTCATGTGTGTATGTCACGTGTGTATGTCACGTATATGTCACGTGTGTATGTCACGTGTGTATGTCACATGTATGTCACGTGTGTATGTCACGTGTGTATGTCATGTGTGTATGTCACGTGTGTATGCACGATTATTTTTAAAAACATTTGTAAAAGAAGCATGTGAACTTGGAGGTATTGCATCAGGGAACTGGTTGTGAAGGAGTTCTTCAGTGTTGAGTTGTTGTCTGAAAGCCACAGACAGAGTACGAGTGGACACAGCAGCCACACAGAGGTAAAGATGAGAAACAGCAAGACCGCACAGGAATGTAACGCAGCGGAGAGCAGGGAGGTGAGGAGGAGCAGGACGACTGACTCATCCCTGTCTCTGTTTATGTCTCGTCTCCATGTGTCTCAGTGTCTCACCTGTCTTTCCCGTCTCACCTCCTATTTGTTCTATTCTTTAGTTTCTCTCTTTGCCTTTCCATCTCTTTCTTTGTCTGTTCATGTTACTCTCTTACTCTTTCTTTCTTCCCACCTTGTAAAGGCTTGCCTGGAATTTCATATTGTTGTCCACAGAGTGTTTCGTCCTGCACAGCCTCCCCGGTCGTCATGCAATCAATACAGCTCTTCTGCTTCGGGTTGTCCCGTACTGGCACAGCGTAGTGCGTTTTGTTCCGCCGTGTTGCATTCACAGTCTTGTTCTGCAGTGCGTTGCTAAGGCCCCCAGACATCCGCGGAGCTGGCAGCAGCTTCCTTTATTTCCCTCACATGCCGTGTTAAACCTGCTCAGATCTACAGAGCTAAACCTGCTCAGATCTACAGAGCTAAACCTGCTCAGATCTACAGAGCTAAACCTGCTCAGATCTACAGAGCTAAACCTGCTCAGATCTACAGAGCTAAACCTGCTCAGATCTACAGAGCTAAACCTGCTCAGATCTACAGAGCTAAACCTGCTCAGATCTACAGAGCTAAACCTGCTCAGATCTACAGAGCTAAACCTGCTCAGATCTACAGAGCTAAACCTGCTCAGATCTACAGAGCTAAACCTGCTCAGATCTACAGAGCTAAACCTGCTCAGATCTACAGAGCTAAACCTGCTCAGATCTACAGAGCTAAACCTGCTCAGATCTACAGAGCTAAACCTGCTCAGATCTACAGAGCTAAACCTGCTCAGATCTACAGAGCTAAACCTGCTCAGATCTACAGAGCTAAACCTGCTCAGATCTACAGAGCTAAACCTGCTCAGATCTACAGAGCTAAACCTGCTCAGATCTACAGAGCTAAACCTGCTCAGATCTACAGAGCTAAACCTGCTCAGATCTACAGAGCTAAACCTGCTCAGATCTACAGAGCTAAACCTGCTCAGATCTACAGAGCTAAACCTGCTCAGATCTACAGAGCTAAACCTGCTCAGATCTACAGAGCTAAACCTGCTCAGATCTACAGAGCTAAACCTGCTCAGATCTACAGAGCTAAACCTGCTCAGATCTACAGAGCTAAACCTGCTCAGATCTACAGAGCTAAACCTGCTCAGATCTACAGAGCTAAACCTGCTCAGATCTACAGAGCTAAACCTGCTCAGATCTACAGAGCTAAACCTGCTCAGATCTACAGAGCTAAACCTGCTCAGATCTACAGAGCTAAACCTGCTCAGATCTACAGAGCTAAACCTGCTCAGATCTACAGAGCTAAACCTGCTCAGATCTACAGAGCTAAACCTGCTCAGATCTACAGAGCTAAACCTGCTCAGATCAGCAGTGGAGAACTGTACAGATACTGTATCCGTATTAAAAACCAGTGAGCTCACTCTTTCTTATTGTACAGTAGGAGTGTACATTAAGCTTGGCTGGGCCTCGTCTGTGCACGAGAGATTTCTCTCTACGACCAAATGGAAAACTCTTCTTCGTGCCAAACTGCAGCAGGTTCCAATGCTTTCTGTGTGACACATCAAAGGTGATTCAGCTCGTTGCCCCAACTACTGTTTAAATGCTCCACAGCAGATCCCAGGATGAACCCTCACGTGTTGGTGTAAACCTGTCCACAGCTGATGTACTGCTGTGTAAAGGCTCTGCAGGCTCTGCAGGCTGCGCTTCTCCTTCACTGGATACAGAAACGTGACATTAAGCAGGACTTGGTTGTAGTACCAGGATGAAGTGACGCTGCTGATGGAACCTTTTAGTTTGTGTAGAGAAAAAGGGTTTTTAGTCTGTTCAGAAAAACACAGAAACAAGCTGCCGGTTACTTATTGAGTCATTCAAACCCGACTACAGAGACAAACCTTTACTTACAGTTCATTTTGTTTCCACAAGGACCTGAAGCTAATAAACTCTGATATGTACGAGATTTGTAAAGATGAGGTGTCTTCGTGACGCTTTTTTGTTTCCTGTTTTTCATGTTGATGAGATTTATGTCGCTCGTTATACTTTTACGACCGTTTAAACTGAAACCTCTAAAGTTCATGGCTGTCGACCTTAAAACCAGGCGTGTTGTTCTGCATCAGAAAAGCTTTGAAGCTTGTGTAAACTTCTTTTACTCTAAATGTCGTAGGTCTTAGACCCCGAGCTTGTTCCGACTTGTCAAACTGACAGTTCTCACCCGTTAGCTGCGCAGGCTTCAGGGAGGGCGGGCGCGGCTTCACACGCTTCAGCTCTTAGGTTAGAGTCAGGATGAAGGAGCGAGAACATCTTCAGGTGGGACATGTGAGCAGACACAACATCCTTTCACTTCTACGGATTAATGAAAGTTTAAGAACCACTGATGTAGAGAATCAATATGTTAAAGCTTCTGTGCAGACATTTATTTATTTTAGGGTTAAAAAAGTTCAAATAAAGAAAACATTAATATACTTTATCTTAAGAATATAAAACTTTGTTTATAATATGTTATAAATACTGCACAGTGATTTATGATATTACGAGAGAGGACTTTTCAAAATAGAGTTTTATCTTTGTGGCAATAACGAGGGCAACTTTCTGACCTTTGCATTTCTGTGTTGCCTCGACGGCGAGCCGATGCAGGTTCTCTGAGTGTTCAGCGAGCAGGACGAGGTTCTTGCACCAACATTCCCACAGTGATTGTTCTCGCCCCAGATCTGTGCGAGCCGTACAAAAAGGTCACTCTTTGAAACATCTGATGGAACATGTCGAGTGGCCAACAGACAGCAGGGAGTCCCAGACGGGTTGAGTAAATATTTAAGAAAGCTTAGGAGCTGCACTTCAGTCCCGTTGTACAGCTGTTTCTCAGAGGTGGAGCTTAATAATGCAACATCTGTACTCGTTGTGTCCTCGTGCTGCTGCACATGTACTCGCCGGAGATCAAAGTTTATCTTAACTGAACTTTTTAAGCCGTTCGCTGCTGTCGAGGTTTTGTTTGTTCTGCTGTGTTCGCTCATCAGAGACGCTTTATTCTTCTTAAGGTTGAGTTTCTCTCGTACTGTTTGTGTTTTGAATACATCAGTCAGATAACGTCTGACTCTAGATTATGTTATATATACTTTTGTACCCAAAGAATATAAAGTAATAAATAACTTTATTGCCATAACGGAGAAACACAATCAAACGTTTGGACTTGAATCTTCATGAAATGTGTTGACGTTGACTCTTCTGGAGCTTTCGACTTTATCACACACTCTTCCTCGGCGCGTGCAAATCTCCATTCAAGGTTCACCTGTCTTCACCTCTCAAACCTTCAGCAGTTACGAGCCGGTGATAACTTCACTAAACATTTGTTCCTCCCTCATAAGAGAGGTGGAGCATGTTGAAGATCCCAGACAGATATATTAGGAGACATGCAGAGCAGTGGAAATGTCTTCAGAAGAGCATTAAGTTTCCTGCGGTTCTGTTCACATTGGTCTCGTCACTGACTCTGGAAAAATGTGTCTGAGTGCTTTAGAGGCTTCGTCTGCAGAGCGCCAGTTATTCCAGACTCCATGTGACGTCTGTCTGTGGCTTCCTGCTCTGAGAGAAGCGCTGCTGCTGTCCCCTTCTCTAAACTGAGGACGATTATAACTTGATATTCACTCCCTCGTCCTCCTCCTCCTTCTTGTCCTCCTCCTCGTCCTCTCCCTCCTCCTTCTTGTCCTCCTCGTCCTCATCCTCTTCTCTTCCTTATCCTCGTCCTTCTTGTCCTCCTCTTCCTCGTCCTCCTCCTCATTCCACCTCCTCTTCCTCATCCTCGTTCCACCTCCTCGTTCCACCTCCTCGTTCCACCTCCTCCTCCTTGTCCTCCTCCTTGTTCTCCTTGTCCTCCTCGTCCTCGTCCTTCTTGTCCTCCTCGTCCTCGTCCTTCTTGTCCTCCTCTTCCTCGTCCTCCTCCTCGTTCCACCTCCTCCTCCTTCTTGTCCTTGTCCTCCTCCTCGTTCTTCTTTTCCTTGTCCCCCTCCTCGTCCTCTTCCTCGTCCTCCTCTTTCTTATCCTTGTCCTCCTTGTCCCCCTCCTCTTCCTCGTCCCCCTCGTCCTCCTCCATCATTCACAAATATTTCCATGTGTGTTTAGGAAAGTGACCACATGAGGATTAGATTTGTCAAATGAATCTTTAAGGTTTCTGTCTTGTGTTTGCTGCAGCGCTCAGAGTGTTGAGGTCATGAAATGTAACATTTACATTGAGATTATTCACTTTATCACAGTTTGGATTTCATTTCCATACTTTTGGCAATCGTTTCTCTTTGTAATAATAACTTTTCACTCAACGAGATCTTTGAATGCTACGACGTGGCTGAAGTCTGCCAAGAAACACGAGGAGAAGAAGAAGAGACTAAAATCTAAAGAGAAGTTAGACAAACTCAATTAGAAGAGAAAACGTAGAAGAACGTCATTTCAAGTTGAAGCCGGATGTTATAAAGTGAAAACATCCTTTAAGTCAGTGAACTAATAAAACGTTCAAAAGTAAAACTGTCTGCGAAACCCTGAATATCAACGTTTGCAGCTAGAAGCTGTGAAGAAACACTTTGAGTTCATGCGGTTCTTTCCTCTCCCGTGGCTCCTGTCTCGCTCTGCACTCACTAATGACGCTGAAATGTCTCAGATATATAAAAAGAATCGCTTGTTTCTCTAGTTGCCCTTTATAGCTGTGGTGCGTCGTTCAAACACAGCCAAATGGTTCCTTTGTTTAAAAAGGGAAGATGGATGTGCAAAGAAAACTGACAAATACTTGAAAGAACAAAAGAGCAAAGCAGTCAGACTTTGTAGAATTAGCTCACAGTTGAGTTTTAAAACGTCTGTTTTGTGTTTGCGAGCGACTGTACGGAGCTTGATGGCTCTGTTGTTCACAAAATCAGGGAGCGTATCTTTAAGAAAAGTTCATTTAAGGTCCAAAGTCTGAAAATACAGAGAAAAAAGACACAAAGTCTGAACTAACTGCATCATCACACTGCAGACACCTGTAACGATCCACACGCCTCTGCTTGTTGTTTTCAGAGATGGGTTCTCCTAAAAACCTCGTCACCAGCGATGTGACCGAATCCAGCTTCGCGGCGTCCTGGACGCCAGGCGCCTGGCAACGTGAAGATGTACCGCGTTCGATGGAAGTCACTGTTCTCGCAGGAGGCCGGAGATAAGACGGTGCCAGGAGACGTGACCGACACCGTGCTGGAAGCGCTGAGGCCGGAGACGCTCTACCAGGTGTCTGTGGTCGCCGCCTACGATCGGAAAGACAGCAACCCGCTCACCGGACAGGAAACCACTGACGGTGAGAACACAGACGGGAATTCACAAAGAATAGATCAAACACACCCTTTAGCAGCTGAGTGTAATTATCCAAGTGGCAAAGTATAAATGTTGCCTTTGGTACACGATCGGCCGAAAAAGAAGAACTTCAGCTGCAGGTCGTGACCGAACTTCAGGCGAGGAGTTTAAAGGTGACAGAGAGAGAGTGTTTGGGGTTTAATGTCCCAGTCTGTCCTGGTGGAGTTTTCAAACACACATCTTCAGACTGGGCGTAACTCCTCTGATCTATGTGCTTCATTTACAACCAACTCTGAAGATCATAATGTCACGTTAGCGCTGATCTTTGCTCATTTTGCAACAAGGCCCTTTGCAAAGAAAGGGGCCAATTTTCCCCCAAATGTAAGCATGCAGTATATAACCTCATATAAATACAAGTGGCACAGGAGCACCGGGATGCTCTTTGTTCAGTGAATTACACTTTTTGTTTTGTTTGCAGGTTTAGCGGCTGCAAAAGCCGAGCGATCCTTTTGTGAATTGGTTCCTGAATGTTCTCTGGAGACAAAAAATAAGTTTCCTAATTAGTAATAAATTAGACTTCATAGCACTTTTTAAAAACCTGGGTTACAAAGTGCTTCTCACTTACAAATAAAAGAAAATAAGCATACAAAACAACCTAAATAAATATATAAATTAAAGTCAAACAAGATTTATATGCAGGAAAGAGCAAACGGAGGTCAAAATGCTGCTCGAAGCTGCAGAGATTAGTTCCCTTTAAAGCCCCCGGAGGGTCATCGAGGTGTCATAAAGGTCATGAACCCAATTCTTTAACCCTCAGAGGGAAGTTCAGGAAGTCCTTGCGAAGTACTACAAGAATATGAGCCAAAGTACAATCAATCTTTCCTTTTGTCACAGAACAAAATGGATTTCAGAACTTGCATAATCAAATTTTTTGGCATTCTCCAAAATGTTTTCTGCTTTCTGGTCTCATTAAGATATTCATTTTAGATTATTTTCAAACTGTAATTGTGAGTGAAACATTAACGTGGTGACAGCTTTGCTGTGTTACGCTGATATAACGCAACTCATGGCTGAGGGGAATATTGGTTCAATGTGTGTCCTGAGAATGACGCACCGTGAATGGATACTGACAACGCACGCCCTAACAAATGTAACACATTCCTCCTTCTATATGCACACATGTGAATGATATGGTCCAAATCTGCACAAACAGGATCCCAAAACAAAGCAACACGTAGTAGGATGTATTGTTCCTCCATGCATCCGTCCAGCAGAACTACTTCATCCGTCCAGCTTCACACGTTTGTTGGATGGCATGTTTCTTTCCGCCAATAAAAATCATGCAGTCTGCAAAACTTTCCTCGGGATCATTAAATATACATATTATTCCCTTGCAATGTTTTCTTTGTAAATCACTTGCAGAATCATCGGAATAATATTATATGGCTTTTGGTTGTTTCGCAGGGAAAAGGAAAATGTGGTTAGCATTTCCTCTCCAGCTGATCACTTCTGGGTGAACGCCTAATTCAGAACCAATTAGTTTTGGCACGAAGCCGTTTTACTTGACATTTATTCCTGCAGTTATACATTTATAACGATGAGTGTAAGAATATAAAGGGAAACCGCACTGGAGAGGGAACAATGATTGTTTTCACCAGAAGAAAAGGTGTGTACGATTGTGCACATGCAGAACGATCTGTTAAAGGAGGTTTGATGTTAGATTGAGGAGATAACTTTTATATCGTCTTTTATACATTTAAGTCAAAATATGTTTGAAAACGTTTGACAATATTTTCCACTTACGTCCAAAAATATCTGAAAAGGTATGTCAAAGGAAACATATTAAATGCATGTTTTAGGCACTTTGGTATTTGAATCCGATTTTCTAAATAATAACATTAGTCTTTCTTAAAGAAGGACCGTGCATAAGAACATTAAGATGATTTATGCCAGATTTAGCTTTGAACTCATTTCCATGTGCAGCCACATAACAATCAACGGACACGGAAAACATCACATTATTATTATATAACTCGAACAAATGTCTTTTTGTTTTCAGCCTCTGCTGCTGGTAAAAAGTTGACCGTGTCGGACGAGACCGAGCGAACCATGAGAGTCACGTGGACGCCGGCGCCGGGCAAGGTGGCCCACTACAGGCTGAAGTACGTTCCCATTGGTGGAGGGAAAGAAGTGGCGCTCAGGATCCCTGGCACGACCACGTCCACCGTCATGAAGCGCCTGCAGCCCACGACCACTTACAACATCACCGTTCACCCCATCTACAAGCGCGGGGAAGGAAAAGCAAGGCAAGGAGTAGGAACGACACGTACGTTGGTCCATAATTCAACCCTCTGACAGACAGCGCATTGTAGAACACGTGTCCATCTGAACCAAGACGTTTAAACCTGAGTTCACTCTTCAAACATTCGCATTAATGGAATTAAATTAAACTAATCTGCAGCTGAGGTGATTTCAGCTTTTTATGGCTCCCATCAGAGTCGTGTCTCCTGACTGCAGGCTAACATTTAGCTATAACATTAAATGTGTTTGGCTTTTGGGCTACATGAACGTGTTTCTGTGGTCTCTGCGTCCAGCAGTTTAGCTGAGCGAGGTTAATCTCACTGCTCGACTTTATGACTCTCAGCTGGCATCACGGATGTTCTCTTAGTAAATGTCACTTATTGCGAAACTAATGGAGAAAACTGGCTTGTTTGACAATTCTTTCCGCTTGTTTCTAGAGAAACGTTAACACAAGTCATGCTGCCTTGGAAACAAACAGGGTTCTGTCGTCCAAGTTGCAGATTTCTTTCACCTTTTATTCCACCATAAGAGTTTATGACGTCACGTTTAAACGACTTGTTAAGATGAATATCTTCACACTACAGGTGCTGCGAAGAAGCAGCGTCTTTTCACCAGGACACTAAAATCACAGTTAATGCTGAATCACACGCTACCAATACTAACACACGGCATGACACTGGGCTTTCTTAACGGATGACACCGGGTTCAAGGTATTGTATTATGGACTAATGAGAAACTGGCTTGAGTGTGGTGTGGCTGACCTTCTAAACCTTTTGCCAATACTTGCAGTCGTGTTGAGTTTTTAGTCGGCACAAGTTTGTCCTGAAGTTCTGGCCGGGTTCTTCTATTTCAGTGTCGCCCTTCAAGGCTCCCAGGAACCTCCAGACCTCAGAACCCACCAAGACCAGTTTCAGAGTCTCCTGGGATCCAGCGCCCGGAGAGGTTCGGGGCTACAAAGTGACCTTTCACCCCGACGGGAATGATATTGACCTGGGGGAGCTCCTGGTTGGACCCTACGATAACACAGTCGTTCTAGAGGAACTCAGGTAAGCTCTCCTCACTATTATATTTTTAAATACTCTGAAGAATGTCAGGGTTCTCTGGGTGGTGATGGTCTAGTGGTACGCCTTCCAAACAAAACACTAGAAGGTCGGGAGTTCACCATCGTACCCCTGAGCAAGGCACTTAACCCTGAGCTGCTCCAGGGAGACTGTCCCTGTACTTAGTTCAATGTAAGTCGCTCTGGATAAGAGCGTCTGCTGAATGGCCTGTAATGTAATGTAATGTTCTCACGGATCCTTAAAAAGGCATTGCTCTCATTAATCTCAGATAACAAGGCTTTAATTAGTATTAAAAAGTCTTGAATCCAAACACTGAGACATGAGAAGTATGGATTTTATGAATCGTGTTCTTCTGATGTTTGTGATGTTTGATGATGATTGTCGCTCTCATTAACATCATGCACTGGTTGCTCTGGTTAGTGGATAAATCAGCCTTAGATGTCTTACAGTTGCATTAAAAATGTCTTAAAACATGTATTCTGCCTTAAGATGTAGGAACACTGTTCGATGCCGATACCAAGCAACTCCCTAGTACAGCCCGAGCAACCACCCGACAACACCCTCGTAAAAAACTTGTACAAACAGATTTCATTAAGACATTTACATTTTCTTCTTAGTTTTCACCAAAGATGAGTTACTCGCACGATTACGGCCGCTGGAGGTTTTATTGGAGCATTTCGCAACTTGCGAATATCCACCTTTAAACGCTAATGTTAGTGCTAACTGTGTTGGTTGTAAAGTACAACCGATAATATGTATTTTCCGATCTTACGATGTAGTGCTGTGGCTTTGCTCTTGGTTCTGTCTCTGTACAGTACTGATGTTGAGTCTCTAAAATAACGATACTTTGGACCAATTTCCGCAGCTGTTGTACATTAAACAAACATGTTTCACATGTTGTCCTCGTGCAGATTCCTGTCTGCTGTGAGTCATTTTGTAGGAACTTTTTTCAAACTGTAGACGTCTAATTCTGGAATGAAGGTCAAGGAAAATCATTACCTGCAGATTCATTAATGTTTGTTTTTGCTTTTATAAGTTAAGGATATTTGAAAGACACACCCTAACCCACACATCATGTTTGGACTGTGAAAGACTGATGTAAGTTTATGTTGTTTCCTTTCTCCCCTCAGGGAAGGAACTAAGTACTCTGTTGCCGTGTTTGGGATGTTTGATGAAGGGGAGAGTAACCCTCTGGCAGGAGTGGAGAACACGACCCTCATGGACGCTCCTGAGCCACCTACTGTCAATCCCTCTGGTAAAAGCTGATGACTCCACCACACTACAACTCGCACACCATTTGCAGCCCTAAAGAGCAGGCCTGCAGACCAGACGCTCTCTGATTCAAGTCGTTTCAGAACAGGAGTGGCCCGACTTCGAAGTGCCGCCCAAATTAGTGCCAGAACGTTGAATTATTCGTTGTCGAGGGGAATTAATATCACTGTCTCTTTGGAATCGAGGGCCGAATTTCGACGCAGATGATTGTGATTAGTGCAAATTATTTAGAGCTGCTTGGCCCGCGTTTACTCACCTACCTCATATCTCATTTAGAGTGTGGTCTGCAGCAAAATGCCATTCAACAGACGCGTGTCGACACTAACGTTTATAAATTGCCCAATTGGACTCGTTCCCTGACCAACTCACATTTTAGGTATTCGATGTTGTCGCTACAAACATATATCTTCGTTTACTACCCGATGACTGACTATTTAACTCAGTATCTGCAGCCCCAATCTTTCCAAAAGTATATATTTCCCATATTTTTGTTGTTGTGTCTGCTCGCAATTACAGATTTTCTTTTATGATCCAGAGCGTTAGCCGCCTGGATGTATGCATTTTGGAAAATGTTATGCTTCTCATAAGACCCAGAGGAGCTGCTGACCCGGCGCAGAATTTCCTGCTGTAATGGGGAGCAGACACGGTGACCTACTGCCCAACTCGCAGGCAACAGGCCAGGATGTTCCACTCAGAGATCCTCGTATATTAAAAGTGCAGCTCTCACATGGCAGGCTGCTTAGTGGAGGCTTTAATCCAGACTCTCTGACAGGTCCATATGGTCTGGCCAGCCGCATGACGTGTCCTTCACGCGCTGCAAAAACTTTATTTTTTACAGGTCATTAAATCCTTTGTTCCTTTTCAAATTCCTGAAACAAAGTGTGAAAACGCTGACAGTGAAGTGAAGTTCTACTTGTTTTCAGCAACAGTTTGTTGAAGCACTTGATACAATACAACACAGTAGTGTTTCCTGAGATCTTTAGCATAACATTTCAGCTCCCAACTCAAAGTCTACTTACGAGCTTTTTCCAGCATTCAACCGAATCCTGTGGTTTTCATCAACACGTGGATTTTGTTAAGTTGTTTCGGAGACATCTGTTGACATGTGAGCTCAGGAGCTCGTTTTGATTTCAAGGACAACTGGTCCGAGGCTAAAAATGGCCGCTCATCATGTTCACCGTGATGGGGATTCTTTTATCAAGCTATTATTTTCAAGGACAAGATGGAACTCGAGTGCTGAACCTCTAACACTTCTCCAAGATTGAAGGTCATTAGGTTGAAACAGAGAGATTATCAACACAATAGATGGCTCTAATAATGTCATATACACTATATACACTTACAGGGATAGTCTGGATGTTATTCTCCACAGTCAGTGTGTCACCTGCAGTAGATGCAGTTTCTAGAAACAGACAGGAAGCAGGAAGCTAAACAATGTTCTGCTGTGGACGTGTTTTACACACATAAACAATCAATATCAGTTTAAGATGTATATGCTATATTTAGAATATTTTCACTGCTTTACCTTGTTGTCCTTGCTGAAGCTGTTATCTTTGCTCTCTTCAAAGCCACCAGACTCCATTGACAAAAACAGTAATTTTACCTCTCAGAACACATGAGTTGCTGCTCTAACGCTGCCTCGATCGGTTAGTTAGTTTGTGTTATTGTGTGACTTTGGTGAATTCGAGCTCACCCTTTAAAACACCAAAGTCACACAATAACACAAAGAAACTGACAGATTGAGGCAGCGTTAGAGCAGCATCTCTCGTGTTCTGAGAGGTAAAACTACTAGTTTTGTCAATGGAGTCTGGTGGTTTGGAAGAGAGCGTAGATAACAGCTTCAGTTCCTGTCTGACAGAAAGGTAAAGCGGTGGAAATATTCTAAATATAGCGAACACTCAAACTGGATGACTTTCTTTAGGTGTGTAAAACACGTCTACAGCAGAACATTGTTTAGCTTCCTGCTTCCTGTCTGTTTATACAAACTGCATCTACTGACTGTGGAGAAGAACCTCACAAAACATCCATACTATCCCTGTAAGAGGGTCTCCTCCAAAATGATATAAAACACATTTTGAAAAACAAAAAGCTAACCTCATGCAGAAACTGTCTACATGAGACTGTCAGTAAACACATCAGACTTTTGATTTTAGAGTCTCTGGCCTCAACGCAAAAACAACCAAAGTCAGAATTTCTGCAGTTTATTTACATCCCACAGTCAGACTGAGCTGGATATTTATTTGCTGAGACTCTTGCTCGGAGACACTGGATCCAGCAGTCGTCTGCAGCACATTAGATGTCTCTTACAGCTGCCTCTGTTTATGACATCTGTTTTTATTAATGAATGTCGGAGGGACACATGAGCATATTGTTTACCGACGGTGGTATAACTCAAAGACACTGCGGCCAAGCATCCGCCTCGGTTCCCCTCAGCGTCAAGCATCTGTTTCTGCGGCCTGCTGAAAAACAACTCAAATGCATGATCTCCTAACCTGTTTTCAATTGCACACACAGGGGCCCGGCTTTTAAGCACTCGGCATCTGCCGGGTGTGTCACTGAAAAAAAAAGCAGCGGCCATTTTTCACCCCTTCAGGTGCCTGGAGCAGGAATGTGCAGTAACTTTTGGAAACAGGAGGCCTCGTATATCACAGTTTCAGAGAGGATAACTCCTGCTGTTGGAGGGACAAGCCTCAGTGTCAGCCAGGAAAGACCACAGGGCTGATTCTGCGCTGGATATAAAAATACAAACATCTCGCTGCACTGGAAGAAGGAGAGAGAGAAGGCCCAGAAGAGAGAGCCGTTAATCAGAGAGGACAGCTGTTTTACAATGTGTTACGAGTGTGAACTATTTGTGTTACATAATGCTGTGTAAAACATCCTGCTGTGTAAACATCTTCCACTTGTGTGATGCACTTCTTCTCCTTCCTCTCACTCTTTCACACTTTCCCACACACATCCATGTCTAACGCTTCATGTAAATCTGAGCGGACACTCGCGGTGGGTGTCTGTGGTGTGCACCAAGGGTCTCGCTCACTGTCCCCCCCCCCCACTGTCTCTCTGCAGAGACTAAGTGTAAGACCGCAGCAAAGGCCGACCTCGTGCTGCTGATCGACGGCTCCTGGAGCATCGGTCGCATCAACTTCAGAACCATCCGCAACTTCATCGCTCGCATGGTCAGCGTGTTCGACATCCGCCCTGAGAGAGTCCAGATTGGTAATGTTTTCACTGTTACTATTCATACTACAACTAGTACTATCACTGCTTTAATTACTACCTGCACTACTACTTCCAATACGCCCCATTATTATAATTAGCAATTCAGATGAATGTCCTACTGTAGGGATGACGTTTTCTTTTTACTTTGATTCGAGGGAACCCTCAGTGCTGCAGTTTGTTGTTGGTGAACCTGTTTAACTGACTAACAGACTTGTTGTCCTGTTTCCTGCAGGTCTGGCACAGTACAGTGGAGACCCAAAGACCGAGTGGCACCTGAACTCCCACGCGACCAAGGCCTCGCTGCTGAAAGCCATCGACAACCTGCCGTACAAAGGAGGCAACACCATGACAGGTAATTCAATCCACTCTGGGTTCAAACTCATGTCGGCCCCAATTCAGGATCCAAATGTATTTACTCTCCTTAGGTAAAGAAAACTGAAGCTGTTATTGATTATTCTTGTGAGAGTTTAAAGTTACTTACTGTGATTGACAGATTGTGTTGGTAATAGTACAACAAATGGAAATCATGTTGGATTTGTTATACAGATTTGAAACAGAATTGTCTGAATGTTTTTTTTTATATTGTCAAACTCCTTCCTGTCACACAGGCATGGCTCTGAACTACATCCTTCAGAACAACTTCAAAGCCAACGTGGGGATGCGTCCCGATGCTCGCAAAATTGGTATCCTGGTCACTGACGGAAAGTCTCAGGACGAAATCGTCTTCAACTCGCAGAACCTGAGAGACAGTGGCATCGAGCTCTACGCAGTCGGTGCGTGATTATTGTTCAATTTCATGACTAACAGAAATGAGGCAAATATTAACATAGTTTTTCACATGGAAATAGATAGTTTTCCATGATTCAGCATTTTATTACAAAATATTTTATACTTTAGATTTCCTACCTTTAGGCGATTTAGGGGAATTTCAATGAATTCATGAAAATCCAATCAGTTAAGTTTCAAGTTTGGAAATAAAGTAAACAGTCTTAAGTCTGAGGATGAGCTTTATATTTGTATGTAAAGGAATTTGTAGTACATGGGATTAGTTTGCAAAACATTTGAGTACTTTCTGTCATGATTTATTTTGTGTAATCGTTCTTTTGTTCTCTCAGGTGTGAAAAACGCCGACGAGGGCGAGTTGAGGACCATCGCCTCCGACCCCGACGACATTCACATGTACAACGTCAACGACTTCAAGTTCCTGGTTGACATCGTTGACGACCTCACCATCAACCTGTGTAACAGCATCAAGGGCCCAGGTGGGAACAGAGGCACATCATCGGCATAGTGTTGGATAGTATTCTGACAGCAGGATATCTTGGCTGGTTCATTTAGTCGATTGTTCATATCAAAGTGTGCTTTTATTCATCAAAGTTCAATGTTTGTGAAACAGAAATTACCTTTGAGAAATATCAAGCATTTAGTTTGAAAGTTGAGATTTTGGCTTATTTTTAACTTTTAACAGCACAATTAATAGAAAGAAGGCAATGCTGGATTCTGTACACTTACGACAGCGACACAATTGCAAAGTGAAGCCATGTGGTTCCTTGAATTTCTGACTTTTTTCTTGTAAATTTGTGATTTATTTTCTTTAATTTTTGACATTTTTGGGGAGTTTCTTTTCTCAAAATATTCCCCCCCTCCAACGTCTCCGTCATTTAAAAATATATAGATATTTTTTACCTACATTGGCCCTCATACGGCGTCATAGCATACCTGATTTATGTGACAAGTTGTTTTTTCAATTTAATCTTTGACAACATGTTTGCCTTTATCAGGAGGCGCACAGTAAACTGTTGCAGATGCTGTTCAAACCAATTTAAAAAGTACCTGCACACTGCTATCTTGTTTCTAGTTCTTCTTTAATTAATCAACCACGTGTCTCCTTACCATGAAGTAAAATGCACCAAACTTGGCACAATGTCTCACTTGATGGTGGAACTATGAGATATAGAATCCTTTAATGTAAGGTTGAATCCTTTCATATTTTACTCTCTTACTTTGGTTTTTAAATTTGTAATGACTACATTACTCAAATGGAGTAATGTAGCTGGACTCTTCTTCTTTGAAAACCGCTGAGTCAGATTTACACCTTTCAGTGGTTACCTGTGCTGGAGGTCAGGTGGAAACTTTGTAGCTTCAGAAAATTATACTTTTTCCAGACTTTACAAAACCACAGTGTTAAAGACTGACAACCATAAATTTAGATTTTTTTTACAACAGGCTTTCATTTGGTTTTGCAGGTGTTCCAGGGCGTGAAAGTTGCTCTGCTTATAAAGCATGACATTTACCTTTAGTCCTAGTAAAGACATGAATGTACTTCTGGGCAGCTGCTCTTACGACTCTAATGTTGACTAATAGAAAGTACACATCGTGCAGTCATTGTAATGAAAACAAAGTGTTTTATTAAATCAATTCTACTTTTTTAAAACAGAAAAACAGTCGATCAGATCGGCTTGACAACCTCGATTATCTCAGACGATCCAAAGATGTTGCAGCACAGATCCAAGCATCTGATGGAAACTTTCACATTGGACGTACTTGTTGTCTGTAAAACAGTTTTAAGTGGAAACAGTAACATTGATTTACAGCCGGAGAAAGTCAGAAGAGCTGAAATACAGAGAAGTTCAGAGGCTTCCCTGTCGAACGTGATGCGCTGCAGATTTGTGGCAGCAGAGTTCACGGTGTGAAATACTTTTACATGTCCGATCATATTCCGGCTTCTTGTTCATTCCTTCTCAGGAGGTGAACTGGAGGCGCCCACCAACCTCATGACCTCGGAGGTGACCCACAGCTCCTTCCGGGCCACCTGGACGGCCTCCGACGGCCCTGTCGACAACTATCGTGTCACCTATATGAAGGTGGCTGGAGGACCCACCCAGCAGGTGAGAGAAGGCTTCTGCTGTCAGTGCTTTTAACCTTTCATCGAATGGAAATAAAACACACGCTGCTACAGAGTTTCTCCCTCTTCACATGTAAAGATCTGACATCATTGTTGTCCGTAGTCGGTTTGTTCCTGTATAAATGGTCAAAAGAACCCTTCACATAATTGATCTGTTTCATAGACTTCATTAGAGGAGTCTGCTCAGTGTGCTTCCTGGCTCGGAAACTTTATGTCTACCATGTGTTGGTCCTGAATATCAAATAGCATATTTGCTTATTAATTCCTTCTGGCTCCCATTAGACCTGGCTTAAACTCTAACAGATAACTCTTTTGTTTTGTTTATATCCCTGAACCGTACGTCAGGTGAGATTTGATACTTCCTGTGGATTTAGATAACGACAGGTTGTCAGTCTTAACTCTCCTCCTGATGTTTGATGTTCTGTCCTATGTGACAAAGTGTTTCCCCCCAGGGTCTGAAACCTGGATCCCAGTTGCTTTGGTGAACCTGCATTTAGTTTACACTTAACCTCCCGTCAGTCTCGTCTTTGAAAACGAAGCACTGGGTCTTTTCCATCCTTTGTGCTTTTATTGGCTCATGTCAGATGTCAGATGGAGCCTGTGTGATTAAAATCGCTCTCGTCTCAAATCCAGCAGTTTCCACTGGATCCGCTTAGTTTAACGCTTCAGACCTCACACTGTCCAGGACGCCTCGCCGCACAGCTTCTCCTCTCTGTTTACATCGGACCTATAGCGCACGTATGAGATGTACGCTGTTTACATCCTGGGATTTTCCGCCCAGCGCAACAAGAGAGGGAATTCCTAAATTACAAGCAACCAGTAACAAGGAATCAAATCAAATCAAATTTATTTATACAGCCCAATATCACAAATTATACATTTGTCTCAGTGTGCTTTAGAGACTGTACAGGTTACGACACCCTCTGTCCTTAGATCCTTTGTCCTTAGACCCTCTGTCCGTAGACCCTCTGTCCTTACACCCTCTGTCCTTAGATCCTTTGTCCTTAGACCCTCTGTCCGTAGACCCTCTGTCCTTACACCCTCTGTCCTTAGACCCGCTGTCCTTAGTCCCTCTGTCCTTACACCCTCTGTCCTTAGACCCGCTGTCCTTAGTCCCTCTGTCCTTACACCCTCTGTCCTTAGACCCTTTGTCCTTAGACCCTTTGTCCTTAGACCCTCTGTCCTTAGACCCTCTGTCCTTACACCCTCTGTCCTTAGACCCGCTGTCCTTAGTCCCTCTGTCCTTACACCCTCTGTCCTTAGACCCTCTGTCCTTAGATCCTCTGTCCTTACACCCTCTGTCCTTAGACCCACTGTCCTTAGATCCTCTGTCCTTAGACCCTCTGTCCTTACACCCTCTGTCCTTAGACCCTCTGTCTTTAGACTCTCTGTCCTTAGACCCTCTATCCTTTGACCCGCTGTCCTTAGTCCCTCTATCCTTAGTCCCGCTGTCCTTAGACCCTCTGTCCTTACACCCTCTGTCCTTAGACCCTCTGTCTTTAGACTCTCTGTCCTTAGACCCTCTGTCCTTAGACCCTCTGTCCTTAGACCCGCTGTCCTTAGTCCCTCTATCCTTAGTCCCGCTGTCCTTAGTCCCTCTGTCCTTAGACTCTCTGTCCTTAACACCCTCTGTCCTTAGACCCTCTGTCCTTACACCCTCTGTCCTTAGACCCTCTGTCCTTAGACCCTCTGTTCTTAGACCCACTGTCCTTACACTCTCTGTCCTTAGAGTCTGTTATTAGACCCGCTGTCCTAGACCCTCTGTCCTTAGACCCTGTGTCCTTACATCCTCTGTCCTTAGACTCTGTTATTAGACCCTCTGTCCTTAGACCCTCTGTCCTTAGACCCTCTGTCCTTAGACCCTCGCATCGCACAAGGAAAAACTTCCTAAAAGAGACCCCATAATTAAAGGTGGAAAAATGGAAGTCAGCATATTACTGTGTAGCTGGAGTATTTATACATGAGGGAGAAATAGAAATGTTTACAATAAATATACCGGATGAGCTCAAGCGGGTGGAGTTGTTGTCATTGTAAGCGTTTCAGAGATTTAGCAGTTTTCCAGCCTGAACTCTTAATAATGAGTATTTGTTTTTTATGTTCAGAAAAGGGAGGATGAACTCCCCCAGGAGAACAGTGTTCGTGTCCCGTGTGACACTAAAGACTTACTTTAACTGACGTAACGTACTTTACATACGTAGTTACAAACTTACTTATTTAAACACAAATCTTTTACTAAAACTCACCAAGTTTCAATTCACAATTTTAACAGAAAATACGTTTGCCTTGAAACGTAATAGAGAAAGTCACAATATATGTATCTGTTATGTATTTATCACAATACAACACATCTGCAGTTTGTTTTAATATACTTTAAAGACCCTAAACCCTAAAACCCTAAACCCTAAAAAGAAAAGTTTTAAATATATTTCAACCCAACAGAAATCAATTTGTTCTGAGAATCTTCTAGAAGTGAGTGTCAAAGATCAACACAGGTATTTTAGGAAGCAGGAAGTGAGTGTCACAGGTCGCTCCACTAGAATCAACGACTTGCTTTTAGAAAATATTTTGAAGTAACGTTATTTGAATTGGAAGCAGGTTGAATTTAATCAATTACAGACATAAATAAAACATTTTCCCACCAGCTCAGGAAGCTGCAGCCTCTTTGGTTTTGATTTTGCGGCTGAAGATTACAGGAATGTGACGCTGTTCGGCAGCCAGGTTGGGACTTTCCCATCGGCACATGAATGCAGCACGATAGTTTCGGTTTAACAGACTGTAATCATCTGATGGTGACGATACGAGACTTGGACCACCAAGCACCAATGTTGACAAAGAGAGACCCGACCAGCAATGTCCATCAAATATTAAACTTTTTCAGAAAATGACATAATAATTAACTGACAAATTGCTTCAGCACAAGTCACATTTCATTCCCAGTTTCCAGCTCAATCCTCTGAAGGCTCAGCTTTGAACTTTTCTTCACAGTATTTGTGTTTCCTGATTAGAACATTGGATTCCCAACCTGCTGCACTTTGATCTTTTCCTTCTACAATCAGACTGCAGAGACTCTTTCCATGACTTCCATAGATTCTTTTTTAAAGAACAAAAACTTGGCGGCTTCAGCTACTAACCTCCCAAAACTTCCCAATAATTCTTTCAATAAGAGCAGATACAGAATATACTAAACAATAGATTATTTCATGAAGATAATATATGTTTTGGAAGCTTTAGAACTCCTAAAATTAATAAAGAAATACAATATTTAAAGTTTTCTTTGTAATTGCTCTTAAGCTCTTGCTGATATGAATCATATCTGAGTAACTTAAAGATGTCATTCCACCCAAAAATACAAAACGGTGTCCACAGTCTGAGGCTGGGTGACATTAGATATTGATGTCGATCAGAAAAAGCCAAGTTTGGGAACCAAAACGAAAGATATTTTTGATAAAACATTTCAAATGTCGGCGCCTCTAGATGGATTTAACACTTTGAAATGTCATTGAGTGGATGGAGCGTCGCACTGAAAGGAAAGAGAGGGTTTACGGGTTAGTAAGCGGTTAATGGGCGACGGTATCGAAAGCAAACATCTCTAGCAAGAACTCGCAATTGCATTGAGTCGTAAAATGTTTGTCACAGTAGGAATTTACTGTCCACGCTGTAATAACCATCATTTTATCACTTCAGTTGGTAGGATCGGAGAACACTGTCGTGCTGCGAGGCCTGACCGCTCTCACCGAGTACTTCGTCAATGTTTACTCCGTGCTCGACGAGGTGAACAGCGAGCCTCTGAAGGGCACCGAGACCACCTGTAAGTGTTTCCTCTTTGTTCCCTCAACACTAAATGTTTACGGTCACTTTGTCTTCCTCTTTGCCTTGTGAGAGAAGTGCTCAGCTTCCATGTTGGACTTTCACGAGACACTGGTCGTCCTTTGGGGCGACAGATGTGATCAAAGAGGAGCTTTTAAAGTTGCATGTTTATACAACGTATTTATTTAGCATCTGATCTGAGGCGGAGAACTACCCAACACAAACACAACGTCCCATGATGCAATGGTGTGAGCTGATGCTAAGCTGTGGTGGGAATTACTTTGAGCCACAAAGACAAACAGTTAAAAACGTGATTTATCAGAGCTGCCGGCTCGTCGTACATCTTAAATAAACTGATGTAATTTAACAATGTGTTAAGTGCACGGATCTAAGAGCTTTTATTTGCTCATTTGTCCTTTAATGTTTGCTTTATTTATTCTTAAAGGTGCAACTGATTTTTACAAGGAGCCTTTTCCCACTGTCATAAAACAATAAGTGATCTTTCTGTTGTCGTCCACTTGGATGGCACCAACAGCCCTGAGATCACTGAGGCTTCATTTACTGTCCTTCTTTAAACTAACACTCACTTAGCTCATAATGTCCTGCTGAGAGCAGGCTGACGCAAACATCAAGGCTGCACGCTGCAGGTTTGGTGGGAGTGTCCGCCAATAGTCAGGAGATAAGACTTGTGCACTTGTAGAAAGCCTAACAAACAAACATTTTCTGCATTAGAGATAGTTCAGGAGCCAGGTCGGGATCGTCCCTTTCACTCTGTGTCTTTCCTGCCTCTTTCACACTCCACACATTTACATGCAAACAAGAAACCAGATTATTGGGAGAAATCAGATTTTTCTTTTAGTCTGACCTTCTTCATCCACCAAAGCTGTTTTATAATTCATGGTTCCCACGGGTCCCTAAAATCCTTGAAAGTTTATGTCGACATAAACAGACATGGGTCATTGGTAGTGCTTGGATTTATATATTTTGTGCTAGAATATAAATTGTAAGTTATTTTACTTAATAGGCTACGCTGTCTGTGCATCTTCACGCAGCACCTGCCTCCAGGAAGTGTGACAGTAATCAACCTTGATCCGTGTCTAAACCTACTGTATGTTGTGTCCTTGAATTTAAGGGGATTGGGCCTGGAAAGTCATTGAACTTGATGTTTAAGAAGTTGTGGGAACCCTGTTAATTGTATGACTAACATACAGTATATAGATTTGTATTTTCTATAAAAGGGAGACACGGTTACTCTTTTACAAAATAACAAACTAAAAAGCCCAGAAAAAAGATTCTTAAAAACCAGAAACCCTTACTGGATATGTGATACCAAATGTTCTGCACATCAAAAGCACTAAACGTTATGATCTCTTTGGGACATTCTGGATTTTCTGAAATATGACCTTGATATTTCTCGCCTGTTTGTCTCATTATCCTTTTTCTGTGCCAAAACCAAAATATTAAATGTTAAAAAGATGATTTCTGACCCGCCCGGTCCGTCATTTGGTCCAAAGAAACTCCAAATGTCGTCTTAGTCGACTTCAGATACTTCAATTTACATTAAAGCATTGAAGTTGTATCATTAAAACATCAAACATAGACAGAAAGATGAACGTTCCCTGTGTTACATTGAGCCAATCCTCACTCTGACTTTGTGTTTATCCTCTCAGTGCCGCTGTCAGCAGCGACGAACATGATTGTGTACGATGAGACCTCGAGCACCATGAAGGTGAGCTGGGACGAAGCAGATGGAGCCACAGGCTACATGCTGCTGTACAAGACCATGAACGCCACTGAGCCTCAGCTGGAGATGGAGGTAAAGTAACACAACCGTTTAATTCAACTTGTGAGGATCCTGACTGACCTCTGACTAACCTCTGCCTGTAAATGACGGGAAACTGAGTGTTCATGGGAAATATCAGCAGGACACAGTGGAAGGGATAGAAAAGGTGTAAAAAAGAATAAACCAAATCTTGTCATCTGTTTTCATTGAAATAGAATAGTTTACCTGGAGGACCAGCGTCCCCATAATGTGACTGAGTGAACTGATTGTCCCCAAGATGTGAGCAAAACATGAACAATGAAACACCACGGATTCAACATGGAGCCACATGAACTCACACGCGTCTTAATTTGTGTGCTCAGCGTTTCCACATTGATTTTATAAGAGCGGGCTTCTGCTGCCGCCTGACTGCTTCCAGATGGCGATACGATGAGCGCTTTGCAGAACGGGAAGTGGACTTTTAGCAGCAGCAGCGGCTCAGGCCAGGCCTACAAAGAGCAGAGCGGTCAGACGCGCCGGGTAATGGGAAGGATTAGCTCATGAGGCCTGAAGTCATCGGGATGATATAAACGGAACAGATGCTAAACGAGTGGAACCGGTGGTGTTAACCTACATGTGCAATTATACAGCAGAGGGATGATTTAATGTGCAGGGAGGTGGTCTTCACTGGAACATGTGCAGCTGAAGTGTGAATCAGGACCTCAAAATGCATTATTTATCAACATGAGTCATTTGACAGGAAATACTGATGTGTGTTTCTGGCACAGCATGTTACACTTAGAGGATCATACTAGGAGGTTTGCCAATTTAATGTAAGACTGGAAAGTAGGGGGGGAAATCGAGAACTATGTTATACTTTATGTGAAGTATGCACTACGTGGCCAACAGTATGCGGACACTCAAACAAGCCAAACCCATAAGTATTAATCTGCTGCTTTGCTGGCTTTCCACCACATGTTGGAGACGGGCTGCAGGGGTTGGCTAACATTCAGACACGAGAGCATCAGTGAGGTCCAACACTGATGTTGGTGATCAGGTCCGCATCACACTCGGATTATCAGTTCATCCAAAAAGTGCCGGATGGAGTCCAGGTCAGTGCCGTGCAGACCGGTCCCACCAAACCTGAAAATAAGTTATTTTTGGGGATGTCTTGAAATTAGGAAAGGTACAAACGCAAACTAGTCGTGTTTCCATGAATGCATTTTTATGTACATTTTGAAGTATCACGTTAGAAAAGCTGTACGGAAACAGAACATTACGATAAAACGTACTTTGCAAAAAGAAAGTTTGTAGAAAACCTTTGTAGAAAAATGGTTAATGTGCTAAATGGATTATGGGAACTCCTTTACAAAATAAGTTCTGACGTAGTGAACATTTGACTCACATGACTGATGCTGTTTCCACTTTGGGGGTCAGCTTTGACTGTAACACGCATTCATTTGTCCTCGTCCATAGCCAGCATGAAACACGGCCAATGCTAGCTCACATGAAAGAACAATTAAAACTTATTCCTGAAGCTCGACTTTTCTCTCGTAGATGTGTGAGATGACCCGGCGACTTGTTTTACATCCAGCTCACCTCAACTTCTTCTACTCTGTTTATGGGCGGATTACAGCCATGCGTAAAGGATAGCCAACTTGTGACCGAACTACGCTTTGAGGTGTCGAGTTTATTCGTCGATGGAAACTGGAAACTAATTCATAATTCCAAAAGTACACACATTTGTGTGTCTCAAAGGATATTGTTGGTCATTTGTAATAAATTGGACAAAAAAGTGCAGAAACACATTATTATATCAGCAGGGTTAGTGCAGTCTCGTTCCACGGTGTGTGTGTGTGTGTGTGTGTGTGTGTGTGTGTGTGTGTGTGTGTGTGTGTGTGTGTGTGTGTTTCAGAGGTCAGCAGGGATGAGGTCAGATGTTAAAAACACTTTCTTACAAGTCCTGTCTCTTCTGCTGTCCAACCTCCACCTGCATCCTCTCCTCCCCCCCATCTCCCCCATCTCCCCCTGCGTTCTTGTTTCCCGCTCTCTCCCCCTGCAGGTACGTGTTGGAGACGATGTAACTAACGTCCAGCTGGTGCAGCTGATACCCAACACGCAATACTCCATCAGTCTTTATGCCCTGCATGGAGAGGCTGCCAGCGACTCTCTGGAGGGGAGAGGAGTCACCTGTAAGTGCTGCTTACGTGATTCTATTCTGTTGAGTTTTACCTCCATAGAAATGTAAGAGAAGAGCTCCACTGGAGACAGGAATAATCTGGTGGATCTAAATCTCAACTGGCTCAGTTTGAAATAAGAGTGAAACGTGAAGATTTCATGTGGAAAAAAGAATATAAATGCCCCGATGAAGTCCAAAAAACATTCCTGAAGCATAATCCTTTCTCCTCTATCCAGCTGAGTTACGAATTAAAAGAAAAACAACAGAAATGTCTTCCTCAGATATTGTTCCACCACAAACCTCCAGAGTGCTTCTTGTCATAGATTCTCCAAGTCTCAGAAGTGGAGTCTGGTTCCAGACCTCTGAATGCCACCCACAACATTTGGGATTGTTTCAGCAATTCAATTCAAAAGCTGTTTCCCCGGAGGGTGAAAGAGTCGACTAAACACGGCTCTGTAGGCAGGATTAAGAAACGTTATGCAAGGCTATTCCCTACATGTAAGACCACTTACAGAAATAACAACTCTTAAATCAACATGTTGGGATGTCGCTCACGATTGATTGGTTATGGGAAAACAAAACATCCCAAAAAAGAAAAGGAATGAAAAGAAAAGACTTTTATCGAACTCAAGATACACAGACGTGGCTTTACTTTCTTAAATATACTGATCAAACTACTTAAACTCCTCAAGTATCGCTCATATATTTGTATTTATCTCAAATAATTACTTCTTTCTGCCTCATGAAATTGTTAATCTTTATTTTATTCGTCATGCTATGTTCACTGCATTATATTTACAAGATACCAGAACTTACATCCTTTTCAAATGTAACTTTTTTTTATTAGAAAAGGTAAAAAGTTTAACGGAATTCAGAGTTTATTTTCATGTCAGCACTTATTTTATAAGATCTGGATCACGTCGCCCTCATCCTGGAGTTTTGGATTGAGAGCTTATAGATAGAAAACAGATGCACTGAAAAACAGAATATCCAAAGCACTTAAAAAACGAGCTGCTGTCTGTTTTTCAGCTCTTCTGCAAGTTTGATCAGTCAGCAGCTTCTAATGTCTTCACAAACATTTTCAGACAGTGATGCTTTTTAAATGTCCGTTCCCTGTCCTCCCTCAGTGCCCGTGCCTCCTGCAGGCGTCTTGAGAATCTCAGATGTGACTCACAGCGCCATGAGGCTTATGTGGGACGCTGCTCCTGGAGCCGTCCGCAAGTACATGGTCACCTACAAACCAGATGAGGGAGACCTGAAGGAGGTAAACTGAGATGTTGTCTGTTTCGACTTAAACCCAGTTCAGGAAGTCTCAGAAACGCACTTAAAATGCACCGAATCCACAGACAAGTGGTTAAGAACAAACAGATAGAATACTACATGTAAATAACATTTAACATATCAGTGATTAAGTAGTGGTGGGAATCGATTCCCCAGAAGATCCAATTCTAAAGAAAAAAGTTCATTCCTGAGGACCTTTCTCAACATGTCTGAGAAAGGTCCTCAGGACAGAAACGTTCTGATTTAAAGCATCAGAGTGGAACAACCTGTAACATTTCACAGGCTCCATATAACCACCATTTGCTTTAAAAGACACGTTTTCTAGGGTTATGTAAGAAGATTCGGTAGACTTAGTTTGTTTTGGTAACCGTCTACAGGGACGTACAGCTTTGACCTTTTCTCTTGGCAGGTATCAGTCGTGCTCTTTAACCGCACAATGGCTGTAAGACTTGTTTAAAAATGTCCGTATTGTTTGTAAGCTCAATGAAAGGTGTCTTTAAACAATCAAACCTCGCCGGGCGCTTCGTAAGGGCGAAGTTTGAGTCGGCAGTGAAAGTGACCGAGTCAAGAGTTCCAGCCGGCCTCTCGGCGCAGCAGCAGCTCCTCTTTGTTGGCTGATCTTTACGAGAAAAGCAGTCTGCTGGCAGAGTAGCGCTGGCTCAGGCCGCCTTCCCAGCCTAACTGGATCATCCCAGCACCACTCCGTCCTCATAATTTCTCACTTGGATGTCAGTGGAGGACAAACAGTCTTCGATGAATCTGCAGCCGAAGGTGCCGTCGGTGGAACACCTGCGAGACGTTTCCAGGAAGCTCTGATGGATGACATGCAGCAGCTCCACTCCTCTTAAGGATTACTGCCCAAGACTTCTGGTCTCTATAGAAGAAGTCCACACATTGGATTAATGCCTGCTGAGGTTTTTTTCTCGACTGCTGCTTACTTTACTAAGCTCTCCCCTGAAATGGAAAACTCGACTGAGGACATGTGACTTAGAGTTTGACACACCAAAGCTTTGCACGTTATTAGCGACACACACTTATGTTATGTTAGGATCCTGCCAGTTGAACTTTTTCTTTGCTTTTCTGTTTGAAAAATCAGGAATTATAGCTTCTGTAACTCAAAATTCCTACCACTTGTTTCGCCAAGCAACATCTAGCTAATAAGAAAAACAGTACAACATGTATTCTTGGCAAAACAACTTCAACACATGTCATTTAGTTTCTCTTCCAATCACATCAGCAGACTCGTCATCCAGGAAGGAGTGTGTTTTAAGTCGAGGTAAGACTTAGTTAAAAATATGACGTTTGTCACCGCCAGGTTGAAGTCAATGGGGACATTATCAACCTGGACCTCGTCAGTCTCATCTCCCAGACTGAGTACGACGTGGCCGTCACCCCGATGTACGACGAGGGACCCGGAAACCCGATGCTCGGAACCGCCATCACAGGTCGGATTCCACTTTTCATTCTTGTCCTTGTTCATCCAGCTACTCAGCTACACTTTTATACTTACAGCAACCTCCTCTTACACATTTACACGCTGAGCAACTCCAAAGGAAAATGTCCAAATCTTGATTCGAGTTTTGATTTTGCATAAAGTAGAAAAACATCCCAGTAAGTAAGCAAGTCTGAGTCTATTAGTGAACGTAAACACAGATTATGACCGATTCTTTCGCCCCAAGTAAATATTGGACCCATTTTTCACGAGCCACATAACTTCAGAACATTCTGACACTAAAATGGTATTTTTCAGACGGACCAATCTGGAGAATATTAACTTTGTTCGAGACCAATTTGTCAGATTTTTCTGTCTCAGCAACACACTCACGAGAGCCTTAACATTAGAACTGTGTCAAATCTTAAGCTAACATCATCTGACGTTCGCAAACGCCCAAGCTAACTAATAATCGGAATGCTAGCTGTGTAAATATCTAATGTTTGTGAAATAAGATATAAATACATTAGATTACGGCCATTTAGGACACAGGAAGTCTCAGGAAGTAATGCGCTTTCTTTACTTGCGGAACATCTTTGATCAAACTTAGGCTGACAAACTAATGAACTGTTGAAGAACTGTGGACTCCCACTGACAAAAGAGACTCTGTAGCTCCTATTTATAACCTCGCCTGGTTCCAGATCTCTGAATGACCATATTACCATATCACATTTGTTTAGTGATTCTAATATATTTGGTGTTGTGTTTATTGGCAGCTTTCTCCCGGGTTGCACAAACAATCAACCAGTTTTTGTAGGCAGGATTAGAAAATGGCCTCATTTGACTACATAGCAACAGAAACAGCATGGAAGAGATCAGACCGAGCTTCTGAAAATCAAATCATTTCTTAGATTCAGCAAGTTCATTGTTCTGAAGACGTATTTGTGCCCAGTGTCAGATAAAGATGCACTAATATTATGAGTATTATATTAATAGTAGAGTTAGACCTTAGTGATGCTGCGGAGGATTGTTTTAGACTGATCCAAACATTTACAGTAACGGCAGAGCGTTGTAAAATAGAAAAAGATGTACAAACATGTTTTTATCTAACCAAATATTCTGCTCCAAACCATATTTGTTGGTGTTTATCCTTTAAAATCAACACAAAGGGAGGTGAGTTATATTCATTAAAGAAAGTTGATTTATTGAAAAGAACAATAACTTTTTTTCAAGTTGAGGATGCCATTAAGTAAAGGCCTAAAGAACACACAGTCCGGCTGAAGGAACGACGTTAAACTAAATGTAGTCTGATTCAGAAGATACTCTGACCTTCATCCTAAACCTTTAAGAAGTGAGGGCCAAATAACATGACCTCACTGTCAAGGTCTAAAACCTGGTCCTCCCTAACATAGCAGATCAAGACCACACACACACACACACACACACACACACACACACACACACACACACACACACACACACACACACAGACACTAACACGTGCACACAAACTGAAAAACCGATCCAAACACAAAACACTTTGCATATAATTGGAACACACACATGTTGGCCCACATGTGCAGACAGCTACACACTTGTAGCTGCAGTAAACAGCGTCCTCGTGTCTCAGAATCACCAACACGTCTTTCCTCCCTCTCGTCTCCGTGAACAGATGTTGTTCCTGCTCCCAAGGACCTGCAGTTCTCTGAGGTGACCCAGACCTCGTTCAGAGCTACCTGGCAGCACGGGGCCCCGGACGTGGCCCTCTACCGCATCGGCTGGACCAAGAAGGGGGAGCAGGACGTCCAGTTTGTAAGTTAGGGAGACAGAATATGCTGTTTTTCAGCTTCTGAAGTCAAATGTTGTGTTTTGTTATACATTACTCACAGGTAAGGTACAGCTTAATGTCTTTTAGGTTGATTTTCTATTCAGTTATCGGGTTCAACATCTTAATGATTTCGTGTCATCACAACATCACAGTACATCTGTTAAAATAGACGCTTGAATATCCCTTCTAAAAGGTTTGAACTATTCAAATCTATTTTGTCGCGCTATGCTGCACAATGCGAAGTGATGCAGATCATTCTGGGGAAGAAACTGAGGTGGACGAAGAGACATCTGGCATCTTGACCTGAATCCAGAGAGAATCTGGATTCATTTAGTCCACTTTGTCTCTTTGTTATCAAAAGTGCATCTTCAGCAGCTGGATAAAAACTCCAGTTCTTTCTCTTGAAATATGCAAATGAGCTCTGCTTCTCCAGCCCCGTCTGTCTGCAGAGAAACTAAACATCTGGTTTGAGTCGTCTCAACCGATGCTGAAGTGAACCGCCTCACAGTATTTCATTCCTGCAGCAGTTCAGTTCTGAGTTCATGTTAAAAGCGTTGAAACTCACCTGCAGGTGCCGCTCCGCCTTCCCGCCACAGTCCAGCCTCTAACGTGCTGGGTTGAATATTTTGGGATTATGAAAGCGGGTATGGTTTTGTGTAAGTGAAACAGCCACACTGTGGAACTGTCATTTAACGTTTGTCTTAGGACTGAAGTAAGAAACGAGAACGATCCGCTGTGGTTTCACAGATCCCTCAAACTGACACGACTGCCAAAACTAAGTTCCTGTGTTTTGCCAAGATTTAAGTAAAACAATCCAGTTTAGCTGAAGCAACAATAATGCTCTCTTTGTTTTCTGCTTCTTATATTTTGGCATACACTTCAGCACAAACATGTGTGAATGAAATCCATACCGGGTTGTTTATTACAGTCTATTAACATTTTAAATGATTTGATTTCTTTACTGGCAGACGCTGCAAAATGTTTCTGGTCTCAGAGGTCGGGTTTAAATGAAATGCGCTGCAGGATTTTCTTAAACTTTATTGTCTTTGTTTATCAGTCAAGGATCTCAATCAATCTTTTTAAAAACAAAATCACTTTTTATTTCTGTTGGAAGAGGCAGGTAGTGGCTCTCAAACAGAAAAGTAAATACAAGGAAAGCAAAGTGGCAGTGAAGGCAGAAAACCAGCTGTTTGTTTCATAGTTTCACCCACGATGTTTGACTGACTGGTGATGTCGTGGATATTTATCGCTCACAACATTGTGGTATGAAACAGAGAGGAATCAATAAAACACAGATATAGTTTAACAATTATTATTTTGTTGTACAACAAACAATAATGAGAACACTACCTGCTTCCAAGCACAACCGCGTAGTGTCCCAACTCATGAAGAGACTCTAGCCCTTATATGTGAGTTCTTAATGAACACACACACCTTGTCTCCCAAGCATACATTGAAGCACATAATGATCATGACACCAACATAATCTAAAACAGAAGGTCACTTCCTCATGATCACTAAAGGGTTCCCTTAACTTCATTAGAGCGTGGAGTCCATGTCAGTCATGTCAAATTATGCACATATGGCATGGGTCATACGCAGGGCTACATAGGTCATACATTGCAAACTTAATAAATAAGACATTGTTCATTAGATTATCTTAACAGTGACTTCTGTAAATTATTAGTTTAATGAGCACAAAGCACAAGAAATGGAGGTTGAAGGGAAAACAAGCATCATGCAGATTTGGACTTCATAGATAGAAGCATGTCAATTCTAACGGACTTTAAGGAACCACTTTGATTATCTCGTTCTCTAGTAATGATTCTTGCTTGTTGTTCTGAACAGAAAGCCATTTGGGCTGCAAAGGCTTGTAATAACACAACACACTGCTAACATACTTCTGTGTCTGTGCCCAGGCCATCCTGAACAGCAATGAGATCTCCCACGTCCTGCAGAACCTGGACCCCGACACCGACTACTCCGTCACCGTCACAGCCATCTACCCCGACGAGTCGGAGAGCGAGGACCTGATGGGAAGCGAGCGCACATGTAAGCACACAGGCCGTCCTGCCAGCTCCCAAAAAACCACCATTACACACAGATTTAAGTGACGTTCAAATAATAACGTTGTTGTTTTCTTGACGTCTCTTTCCAGTGTTAGACGCTCCACTTGGTATGTGATATGAGAAGGTTCATTGTGATTTTGTGTGGATTGGTAACGTGGAGCCTGTTGACTGAAGCACACGTCTTCTTTCTTAACTGCATGTCTGCGCTCACTGTGAGTTCACGCCACAAGCGACTCAGTCGATGGATGTTGGTTGACTCTCTTTGGTCACAGCTTCCTTTTTTTATCTTTTCATCATTATGTTGCTTCACTAAAGCTAAGCACCTTCACTGTAGGCTTAGCTGGAAACATACCTGACCATGAAGACAGAAAACATCTGTATCTGGAACCTCAAACATCAGCAGCATCTAATTATAGTTATGTTAAAACAAACTCCAGCAGTTATCGAGGCTGATGCATGGAGCTGAACAAACTATTTCACGATGTATATCTTTATTTTGGGTACAAACATTTCCAAATCTTACCTCAACATTGGACATAAAGATTCTCTTGTTCAACTGTTTTTAAAAATCTAAATGATCATTGTCTTCCTGTTGTAGTAGATTGTGGTGTGAACGTAGATTCAGAGCTTTAAATGCAAAAAGTGTGAAAGCCGACCTGTAACATGTCCTCCTCCACAGACCTCATCCATGTGAATGTTTCCATTCCACCATCGATCATTTAGTTTATTTCTCCATCTTTCACCTTTTTGTCATCATAACATTTCTGTTGTCACAGTTTCACTTCACAACGTCCCGTCATCCTCCATCAGTGCCGTCACTAATGTTGGTGCATGTTGTTGCATTGTTGTGTTTCTGCTGTCGGGTTTGGGGCTCAGTGGACTTTTTATTCAGATAAACCAGCAACTCTTACACTTTAATTGACCTTTAATAACTTCATATAGTATTCTGAATAAAGAGATTCAAATGTATTTGGTACAATACCAACATTTGTCATAGTGAATAATATAAGAATTTCTTTATTCCTCTCTTGTTATAAACCCTCAATTTAATTTGATATATTCTCAAAATGTGATATTCATCCCCATAAAAAGTATGTTATAGTCCCCAAATGTGTTATAGTAGTGCCAGCACCAACATTTCCCCAAATGTCTTGTTAGAATCTTTGGGTAACAAATGATCCCAAACGCTGAAGGCGCTGATTTTCGAATTTGCCGGCACAAACGGGCACTACTGTAAGTGAAATGAGGACAAGCAGCTCAACAGTTGTTGATGTTAACGCACTGTTGAGAACATTTGAATGAGAAGTTACTGATCTCCAGCTCTGCTCCGGTTTTGCTGCTTCCATCCTAAAATTGACCCTTCCAGCTTTTTGTGGGAGCATCACCATCACTGCCATCATCATTCTCAACATCATCACCATCATAACCATCATCATCATCATCATCATCATCATCATCATCACCTCTAACTCAACACTGGATGCTCTGATTTGTCTGTTTATCTCACTGGATGTGTCTGTGTGCTCCCAGTGCCTGCTCAGCCTCCTCAGAACTTGAGGGTTTTCAACGCCACCACCTCCACACTGACGTTGAAGTGGGACGCCGCCCCCGGTGCCGTACAGAACTACAAGATCATTTACAAGCCTGTCGCTGGAGGGGAGCCTCTCTCAGTAAGTAAACTGCTTCTTTTACAGTATTTAAAATGACACCAGGCAAAATTTGGGATAAAATACAGTGATGTCATCAGCATACATAACCGCCCCTCGTTTGCACAAATTAAAATGTGGAAGTAATTATTTAGTTGGCAATTTATTGGTAATATTGCAGAAGCATAAAGCAAATTAAGGCCAGGTGTATTCAGCACTTTCAAACACAAAGGCAATTAAAGGAGCTTTGCATAACGCAAAGAAATGCATTTAAAACTATTTAAAAGACCACTACAATTAACTTATTTTGGTGAAGTTTCATTGCAGTTACAGTGTAGTAAGGAACAAGTAGAAATAGATAAGTTACAGTTTAATAATAGGTCAACTAATTAGGTAAATAAACTAATAATGTAGGTATTGGGAAATACAATTGTAACAAGGCAGGATTTTGATTTAAAATCTTTATAACTTTTTTTTTGTTGTATTTTAGCCATAAAAATCGAATGTAAATGTAGCAGAATTCACATAAAATACTGTCCTAAAAACACACACACACACACACACACACACACACACACACACACACACACACACACACACACACTAGAGACGAAAGCTGGAACTGCTCCACTGGTGTTGAACAATGGGTTGTCTGCAGAGATTTCTAAAATGTTTATCTAAGATTTCACACCCAGATTGGCTTTAGTCCAAGGGCTATTTTGTTGAAATTTAAGGTTTACCAGAAAACAAATCCCTCTCTCCCGGCACCACATGGCTGTGAACACACACTGGGTATCTTCTGTTTGTGCAGGATTAAAGGAACAATATGACTGAATTCCTCTTTAGGGTGGATTTTCCTGATATAATCCTACAAACTGAGGTTTTGTTCGACTCTTTTTGGGGTGCGGTGGTGCCGGCTGTGCGGCTTTTTGACCACTGGCAACATTTCCAACAATTTGAGTCGCTCGATGACATGATGATGGATATGTCAATGTGATGGGGAGCTTTAAATCTGTTAGAAGAGTTTGCAATACGAGTCCCAGTGAACATATAGAGACAAATCAATTATGAACTGTTTGATATGATGGGAAGTCTTCTCTCCCTCTGGAGACAGACGTTCAGGATGTCCAAGACGGAAAAAAGACATAAAACTCTGCAGGGAAAGAAGCTAAAAGGATTAAAAGTCAACGCTGTGTCATCCTCGTACATTTCTATAGAATATTATTTATAGATGACTGCAAAGAAGTTAAATAAATCAGTCAAAATAAAAAGATGTAGGTACCATAGGTGGAAGAAGAACACGAGTTCAGTTCAAAGTCTTACAATTTAACTTTCATTCATATAAAGTACCAGAAGGAATCTTAAAGTAATATAAAGTAAAACATTTGAGAAGTTTTTATAAAGTGTGAAATCTTCATCTTTATTCAATCAATCTCCATGCTTTTATATCTTCTTGGAAAAATTACTTTTTTTGCCGACCAAAACTCCCAATATTTCACTTTGACATCAGATGTTCAGAGATGTTCATTTTCTCTACGAAACATAAAACTGGAGTGTGTTTGCTTTTGCAAACTAAAAAGAAATTCCAACGTGTTCTGGATATTATAAAACACACCTGGTCAGTTGACCCAATAATTGAGAAGATACATATGTATATATGTATTATATGTGGAGAGAACTCCTAAAAAACAACTTTTACAAAAGAGGATCTAAAATGTATTCCAGACGGATAGATTTTTACCCAACAAACAGAAAAATTTAAATCTGCAAAAGTATCGCCAACTGCGCTGAAATAAATATTTATTCTAGAAGTAGAAAATTGATAATATTTAAGTATTTAAGAAATGCACTGGTTACGTAATGTTAAAGCCAAAACACGTTTAAATAAAAATATAATCTGTAGATTGATGGACTGCGATCTGAAATCCTCCTCAAACATCTCGACTGTGACTCACGATGATGATCATTACCATCATTACCATCAAGTCACAGTCGAGATGTTTGACAGCCGAACATTCAATAAATCAGGGAACAGATTTTGCCAAAAACATTGCGCTTACGGTATAAGTTGGATTTTGTTTTAAAATCTGTCTTGAGATGCACAACGGTGTCCTGAAGGAGTTCAGCTAAACGCCTCCAGCGCTCTGCAAGACACATTTCTCTGAGCTGCTCCGTCATATTTTGACGTTTGGTTTATGACGGTGCGACCGTGCAGATAGACGGGTCCAGGCTCGCATTCCTGCGCGATGACTCGACTGTGATCACTGGTGGAAATAACTTGAAAGGAAACTGTATGAAAAGAATTTCAGAGAGTTACACATTTTTATTGTGTCTCTGAGTTGTTATGACAGTGTTCCCCCAAACAAAGTGTAAGGGGGGGGGATCATGATGTCAGCGGTACAAATCTGTCTAATGGATGTCTGATCCCCGCTTCACGTCAGAAGACGGAGAGCATCTGGAGTCGTGTTGTCGTCTGCAGGCTCATGGAGTCAGACGGGATGTTTGTTTTTGCAGGATGAGCTCAGTGTTTCCTCACTGCTCTCAAATCTGTTGGAAAATACTAAATGTCCACTTTGGGAATAGTGCAAATATAATGGACAACTATTGTTTTGTCAGGAGAAGATCTGCGCTGATGATGTATGCTATATAATTAAATATCGTGAACAGTCGAGAAGAATGGTAGCTGGAGACCAGGTGGTCTTGCTGTAACGCACAGTGGAATAAATCAAACTGCACACCCACATAGAGGAAAGTATCAGGAAGTAGACGGGCACTGGGAGAGAGCAGACCTCCGCCGCTGCTTTGTTGTCCAGAAACTATTAAAACCTCATCAGTGATCATCACTGCTGCACTGACATGTTCCTTCATTACCACAAACACACACACTGTAGATTATTTAGACTCAACCACACACACACCGTCCAGTCCTGCCGCCACAAATACTCACTAGAGCACCAAATGTGGATTCATCCGCCGCTGAAAATAGTCCCCAACAAAAGCACTATTTACGACTGTTTATTTGATCAAAGCTGCTGTTTTAGGAAGTTATTGAGTCATTATTAAAACAGAAGTTACACTTTGCAGAATTTATGTTCCAACAAATTCAAAAGTTGTGCAAGGAAAAAAAGATCACGACACCTCATGATTAAATGATCCTCCCGTAAAATCCTAGATAAATAAATTTCTTGTTAGTTTTCAAATTTTTCCACCTTTTATGCTGAACATGAATAACTGAGAAATGCAGATGTTAGAGTCTCACTGACATGTTTCATGTCAACAGACGCAGGTCGGAGGGAAGAAGACCAGCGTCATCCTGCAGAAGCTGGAGCCCGACACTCAGTACTCCGTCACCGTGGCCGCCGTGTATCCCACCGGCGTCAGCAGAGACATCTCTGGCGAAGGACAAACCAGTAAGAGTCCCAGGAGCTCCAGAACACACACAGAATGTAGTTGTCACTGTGCTGCAGCTGTAGTCAGGGACGTTAGAAGTTTAGCATTAAATGTTTCTAAAAACCTTTGATTTCCCACTTTTGGGGATTTTCATTTTTGCTTTCTCTTCAATTGCTGAAACAAGATGTCGCCGTCCAATCAAAACCACGTATCTCCAAATGTCTCTCCTCTCTGTATCTGTGCTGCCTCAGAGCCTCTGGGTGGAGTGAGGAACCTGCAGGTGTTGAACCCCACCATGACCACCCTGAACGTTCGCTGGGAGCCCGCTGATGGCCGAGTGAAGGAGTACAAAGTCATCTATGTTCCCGCCGCCGGAGGAGCTGAGAGCATGGTAGGACGACTTACTGTCGCTGAGCGGTGCTGGAGCTGAACTCACCCGTGTGTCTGAATCTTTAAAGTCCACAAGACACATGACTGTGCTTCATCATGAATGTTATGAAGAAAGCACAAGACACTTGTTTTGTCTTCTTTTGTCATCACGTGATGAAGCGTCTCTTCACCCCGCACTAATGTTTCAGACTGAAAGTTGATGTAGCAGCTGAGTTATTATGTCTCACAGCTTTACTCTGTGACCACTAACTTTCTGTATTTCTAGCTGCACGCTTGTTTCTCTGTCTTCATTTGTATAATTTGTTGTTGAACTCAGGAAACAGTGTCTGCCGGCACGACCAACACCATCCTGCGCAGCCTGCAGCCCGACACCCTGTACACCGTCTCTCTGGTGCCGGTCTACGCTGGCAGAGAGGGAAAGACGATGTCCGAGAACGGAAAGACAAGTACGACTAATCTATTAATCTATTACATTAATATTACTATTATATATCTATTACATCCTCCCTCTCACTCAAGATTACAGATATCATCTCAGATATTGATACATCAGGTTTTACAACATAATGAGAAAGCTGTCGTTGTTCAGGGCCACTGGGAGGAGTGAAGAACCTGCGGGTGACGGACCCCTCCATGACCTCTCTCACCGTGAACTGGGACCCGGCTGACGGAGCCGTGCGCCTGTACAAAGTCTTCTTTGTGCCGGCTGCCGGGGGCCGAGAGGAGATGGTGAGACTGTTTCTACATCTGTCTCACCTCAGAGGCTGCCAGTTCTGAGGCTAAACCTCTAAATGACTTCTTCTTCTTAATCTCTGTAAACAGGAGCAAGTTCCTGCGAGCACCACCAACATCATCCTCAGAAACCTGATGCCCGACACGCCATACACAGTGTCAGTGTTACCGGTGTACCCGGCCCGCGAGGGGAAGCGTCAGGCAGAGAACGGAAAGACACGTAAGTGACTCTTTATGTCCACAGTACAATGTACACTGATCGGCAGATTGACATTTCCAAATTCTTTTAAATTTGCCAATTTCGCACTTTTTCTTTAACTATGATTGACAGTGTGCGCAAACATTAGCTTGAGTTCAATTGTATGTTCATATTAAAACATTGACTATTAAATAAAATACATTTTCTCCAAAGCTGTGTTCAGATAATCTAATGAACAATGTCTTATTTATTAAGTTTGCAATGTATGACCTATGTAGCCTGAGTATGACCCATGCCATATGTGCATAATTTGACATGACTGACATGGACTCCACGCTCTAATGAAGTTAAGGGAACCCTTTAGTGATCATGAGGAAGTGACCTTCTGTTTTAGATTATGTTGGTGTCATGATCATATGTGCCTAAATGTATGCTTGGGAGACAAGGTGTGTGTGTTCATTAAGAACTCAAATATAAGGGCTAGAGTCTCTTCATGAGTTGGGACACTACGCGGTTGTGCTTGGAAGCAGGTAGTGTTCTCATTATTGTTTGTTGTGCAACAAAATAATAATTGTTAAACTATATCTGTGCTTTATTGATTCCTCTCTGTTTCATACCACAATGTTGTGAGCGATAAATATCCACGACAGCTGCACTAAGTTACAGAACTTTGTTGGTAAGGTTGTTTCTCAAAGGCTTAGTTTGGATTTACAGAATTCTTCTTCACGTACGATGTTTGTGTAAAACATCTCGCAGCATTCGGGGAATTTGACCTGCAAAACATCGGATACGAGACAGTTTGCAATAATTTAACGACATTCATTCTCCCGCTCTCAGTGCCGTTGGGCGGCGTGGGCAACATGAAGGTGACCAACCCGACCATCACCACTCTCACTGTGACCTGGAATCCTGCTGATGGCAACGTGCAGGGATACAAAGTGATCTACGTTCCTGTGAATGGAGGACAGGAGATCGTGGTAAGAGGAAATAATTCTCAAATAAAACCTGATTACCAAGTAACAGCCAGGTCTGACTGGGATTATACAAACAATATACAATATATATGAATACTGCAAAGCATCGGATGTTACAAATAAAGATAATAAAAAATAATTTGAGTTTAGTCAAGTTAATTTGAGTTTAGTTGAGTTAATCTGAGTTTAGTCAAGTTAATCTGAGTTTAGTCAAATTAATCTGAGTTTAGTCAAATTAATTTGAGTTTAGTCGAGTTAATTTGAGTTTAGTCAAATTAATCTGAGTTTAGTCGAGTTAATCTGAGTTTAGTCGAGTTAATCTGAGTTTAATTGAGTTAATCTGAGTTTAGTCGAGTTAATCTGAGTTTAATTGAGTTAATCTGAGTTTAGTCGAGTTAATCTGAGTTTAGTCGAGTTCATTTGAGTTTAGTCGAGTTAATCTGAGTTTAGTCGTGTTAATCTGAGTATAGTCAAATTAATTTGAGTTTAGTCTAATTAATCTGAGTTTAGTCGAGTTAATTTGAGTTTAGTCAAATTAATTTGAGTTTAGTCTAATTAATTTGAGTTTAGTCTAATTAATCTGAGTTTAGTCAAATTAATCTGAGTTTAGTTGAGTTAATTTGAGTTTAGTCAAATTAATTTGAGTTTAGTTGAGTTAATTTGAGTTTAGTTGAGTTAATTTCAGTTTAGTCAAATTAATCTGAGTTTAGTTGAGTTAATTTCAGTTTAGTCTAATTAATCTGAGTTTTGTCTAATTAATCTGAGTTTAGTCGAATTAATCTGAGTTTAGTCGAATTAATCTGAGTTTAGTCGAGTTAATCTGAGTTTAGTCGAGTTCATTTGAGTTTAGTCTAATTAATCTGAGTTTAGTCGAGTTAATCTGAGTTAGTCGAGTTAATCTGAGTTTAATTGAGTTAATCTGAGTTTAGTCGAGTTAATCTGAGTTTAATTGAGTTAATCTGAGTTTAGTCGAGTTAATCTGAGTTTAGTCGAGTTCATTTGAGTTTAGTCGAGTTAATCTGAGTTTAGTCGTGTTAATCTGAGTATAGTCAAATTAATTTGAGTTTAGTCTAATTAATCTGAGTTTAGTCGAGTTAATTTGAGTTTAGTCAAATTAATTTGAGTTTAGTCTAATTAATCTGAGTTTAGTCAAATTAATCTGAGTTTAGTTGAGTTAATTTGAGTTTAGTCAAATTAATTTGAGTTTAGTTGAGTTAATTTGAGTTTAGTTGAGTTAATTTCAGTTTAGTCAAATTAATCTGAGTTTAGTTGAGTTAATTTGAGTTTAGTCAAATTAATTTGAGTTTAGTCAAATTAATTTGAGTTTAGTCAAATTAATCTGAGTTTAGTTGAGTTAATTTCAGTTTAGTCTAATTAATCTGAGTTTTGTCTAATTAATCTGAGTTTAGTCGAATTAATCTGAGTTTAGTCGAATTAATCTGAGTTTAGTCGAGTTAATCTGAGTTTAGTCGAGTTCATTTGAGTTTAGTCTAATTAATCTGAGTTTAGTCGAGTTAATCTGAGTTTAATTGAGTTAATCTGAGTTTAGTCGAGTTAATCTGAGTTTAATTGAGTTAATCTGAGTTTAGTCGAGTTAATCTCAGTCAAATTGAGTTGAGTTGAGATAAATGTCATTAAATTGATTTCATTTAGGTTTCATAAAGTTAGGTTGAATTAAAACGGAATAATATAAGTAAACATGTTTGATCCCTGTGGGGACAAAATTAAGATAATCTAGTAAATATAGTATAGTATAGATTTAATGTCATATCTGAGCTGGAAAAAGTTCAAGTTCAACACACAGTGTTGTGTTGTTGATACAACTCTTTTCATCAGGACATTTATTGCTTCTGACGGTTCAGAGTCTGACGAGGATGTAAACTGTGACTCAAGTGTTTTCTTAAAATCAGATTCAGGGGAAACATTTAAAAGCAGTAAAAAAACAAAATGCTGTCAGACTTTGTTCTTAAGTCTTAAAGAGAAACATAGCGATCAAAGCGCTCAACAGGGATTTAGTGATGTCATGCTTTTGGCAGGATAATCCCATCTATGCCACACAATGGCACCAAAATACTAGAGAGCCTCCGTCATCGACGCGTGGCCTGCTGGAGATGTGCGGTTGATATTTCTGTGTAGATCCTGATGACCAGACGCTGCTGCAGACTGTAAAGAGATTCTGGAATTACTGAAATGATTCAAGTTAGTTTGATTCATGACTATGTTTATTAAATCTCACAGTTTTTATACTGAAATTGGAAAAAATGTAACATATAAAACAAATTATTATTAATGTTTGTAACAGAAACAGTTCAGTCACATGCTTATTACCCGTCCTTTAAATGTTTAAATGTTTTATTCAACTTATACAACTAAAATCAAAACAATAATAAATCATTACTTGTGAAATAGTGACAAACCAAAGTAAGAATTTAATTAATTAATTAATAATTAAAATTAATTTCATTATCTTTTCAAAACTATTTTTATGCTGAACTTTTCTGAAAGATTTACTGTCATGTAAGTAATTAAAACTTAAATTAAATATCTTTTACATAAGTGTGGTGGGTCAAATATTTGGGAAGCTTTAAAGGTTCAGTGTGTAATCCAGAGCCAATCCTAAACTGGTCCATACGATCTCTAATGTTCATATTTTAGTTGTAGTAGTTTGGTGTATTCATTGTATTCTAATGTATTCTTCATATTGTGTGTTGCATTTCCTCCTGTGTGATGCCTGTCAGTCAGTCAGCAGGGCAACAATACGCACAAACCAACCAAACTGCAGAAACTCCGCTCAGAAAACTCCTTTCACTTTGAATGTGTCCAATAAACAAACTGTAAAACAGGAACATGTCTGTAACATCTGCAGTCAGCAGCGTCTTCTTCTCTCTGTACCGAGCAGCTGCACGGACTCACTATCACCTCTAGAGGAACACGTAGTATTGCAGCCTGGACGCAGCGCAGCTAGCTGTTAGCATGCTAACGTCAGGAGATATCTCTGACACACACGTGTTTAACGTCGACACTGTGACCTCTTCACTCTCTGATGGTGTTAGTTCATCGTTTAAATGTTTTAAGTTTAAATTCTGGCTCATTTTACACATTAAACCTTTAAAAATACATTTAAATGGAAACGTAACCAATTTTCAAACTGGAAAATCTTATGATTATCTAAATACTGTTTTTGAATATTGTCACAAAATATTTGGCACTTCAGCACAATAACAGCAGTAAACAGTGAAATTAAGTTTTTATGAAGTCCTCGAGGGGAAGTTTGTCTTTTGCACCTGCTGTGGGTCAGAGGTCGGGCTCTTGAGTGGTGCAGCGGCCCTGCAGGGTGTTGACTTCACCACATGTGTGTCTTTGCAGGAGCAAGTGTCAGAGAGCACCACCAAAACCGTCCTGGACAAGCTTCTGCCGGACACAAGCTACACCGTCACTGTGGTCCCCGTCTACGCGGAGGGAGACGGACCCAGCCTGACTGACGCTGGGAAGACGAGTGAGTATCTGGGGTCATGTGCTGTTGGCTGTTTGGTATTTAAGGTTTCATTAGAGTTATAGTGCTTCCATGAACCTTGAAAAAGCACCGGAGCCCCCAAGAAATCATTAAACCGATGTTTTCCTCTCCGAGTCTGACGAGCAGCAGCTGCTTCAGGACGGTGACGGCTCCTGGAAGGTCAATGGACACAAAGAAAGAGAAGAAGAAGGAAACAAACTGAATCTATACTGCGGGAACAAACTCAAATATTCTCTGAGATTATAAAGTATAAAAACACACGTCGGTGAGGAGCTGCAACAGGATGAGATATTGTCGGTCCTGGTGCACAACAGCTATCACCGCAGTCAGAACTGTTTTCTTCTGAAGTCACGGCATCGTCTCTCCAAAGGCCGGATGCTTCTGAAGATGTGGTGACGCTAAGATCATCACCTAAAGTATCATTTGATTGGATCCACTGCAGGCGTTTAACAGGGCTGTGGTGAGATGAGGTTGATTTGAACCTTGCAAAGTAAATGTGTGACTTTAAACTCAGAATATTATTTAGTCAACTTGTGAGTTTGTCTCAGAATATTGCTCCACTCCTCTGGGTTTGTACCTACATTGGTCTTAATGCAGCATCATATGATCAGTGGTGTCCATTGTTACTGGACATCAGGGTGAAGTGTGAAAATGTGTTTCACTAATAATTAATAAGTATTCAGCATCATCGATCTCAACACCAGCATAAAAAAGCCAGAAAACATCTTCTGACACATCTGGACAAACGGCCCCCGGACACCAGTCACCTCCGACGAGGTGTTGAGTTGCGAAGCGTTGAATCTGACTTCCTGTTTGCTGTCTCTGCTCAGAGCCGCTGGGATTTGCGAGGAACCTGCAGGTGACCGATCCCACCACCAGCACACTGAACGTCCACTGGGAGCCGGCGGAGGGAAACGTACGCGAGTACATCGTGATCTGGGTGCCCGCTGCCGGAGGAGACCAGGAAGTGGTAAGACTGCATCTTCATCATCGTTAACGTTTTAACGTGTAGCGTTGAGACACTTTCATTTGTTTTATTTGCACATATACACATATATATAAAAGACAACATTGTGCCGGAGACATCAATAGTAATACTGATGAAAACAAAGATTATATCATTCAAAATAAAAGTTCAAAAACTTAGCAGTAACATAAAATTAAAGTTTAAGACGACCACCGACCTTAAAGCTTCTTTACAGAAACTGTATTTGTACGCCAAATTTAAAATGAGAGCTTCTGGTCACTAAGATTATGTCCCAACAATTCAAGAACTTTCTTTTCTTGTCCTGGAAAAAGATTAATCTGAAGCTGAAAATGACAGAATTATGTTTTTGCTATGAAGCAGTGACATTAGCATAGCGTTAGCATATAATTAGCATTTCATTAGCATCTCATTAGCATCTCATTAGCATCTTACTACCCTCTCAAAACCCTCAACATGATGTCACTTCCAGAAATGTCGTGAAATTAGATGATTTATTTGGAAACGACTAAGTTATCTCATTTTATTGGCAGATTTTAAGGTTTATTATTAGATTAAATGGAGTTTAATGAAGTTTTGCAGCAGAAGCTTGAAGGAGTCGCTGCTGGTCCCTGGACAGTTTTTGGAAGAGACGCTTCACAAAGACAGTTGAAGCTGCACCCAAGAAGAAACTGGACCTCTTTTATTTTCTCCAACTGTGAGAGTTCCCCCAGTTCACAGTTGTTTCTTCTCTCCTCCACCAGGACCAGGTGTCCGGAACCTCCAGATCCACCGTCCTGAAGAACCTGGAGCCGAACACGGAGTACACCGTCACCGTCGTGCCCGTGTACCACGAGATGGAGGGCGTGTCCATGTCCGAAAATGGGAAGACGAGTGAGTTCAGACGAGTCTGTTGATTTGTAGCAGGAAGTGAGCTGGAGAATAAGACACAAGAAAGAAATCTTAAACTCCCGGCGACCTGATGAAGACACACAAACGTGACTTATAGGATGTTTTTAGACTAAAACATAAAACGGTTCTTGCAGGTCAAACTAATCAAACTGCTCCTCCTTCTTAGATCCTCTGGGTGGAGTGAAGAACCTGCAGGTGATTGACCCGACCATCAGCACTCTGACGGCTCGCTGGGACGCCGCCGTGGGAAACGTCCGCAGCTACAAAGTCTTTTACGCTGCCGAAGCAGGAGGAGAAGAACAAATGGTACAAACGCTTTGGTTTGACTTGTTTTTACACTTCCAGACCTCCATACACACATTCCCACCACCAACACATGATGTTGTTAACGTGCTGATGGAGGTTTTAACATTTGCCTGAACAGGAGGAGGTGTCAGGAGGCTCCACCACCACCACCCTGAGGAACCTGGAGTCCGACACCGTATACAACGTGGCTGTTGTTCCCATCTACCCGGACGTGGAGGGAATACGTCAGGCCGAGAAGGGAAAGACAAGTGAGTGATTGACGTGTGGCTGCAGCGCACTTTAGGTTCAAAGCTTCCAATGTGTGTGCGTGCGGCTCTGCGTGCAGTTTAATGAGCGCAGAAGACATGTTGAATGCAATGTTTCGGTAAGTTATTATATATTAAACTGGAATGTGAATGTTGGTGAAGCTTTGAACTACAGTTGCTTCTTCTTCTTCAATGTTCTGCACGGCAACAGTCGTATATAATTGGCAAAAAACTAAAACTTGTGTATAAACTCGATTAGAGCCAGACCCGTCCCGAACCCGGAGGGTCGGGTCGGGACCAGACACGGAATCAAAGCTCCAGAACTCTCAGAGTATTTTTAACTTGGCTCATGTTGTTCCAGACTTATGACATCTCACTTCTCTGGCAGCCATTTACTTCCACTTATTCCATAAAACAGGACTTTGAAGGATCTGACAGCGAATGTGAGTGGGCCTTTAAAGACTGTATGAAGTGTCATCTTTACCTCGTTAAAGTGATTTAACATTTCAAATCTGTAAACCGGCGGCATCAGTTGAGCTTTTCTCTCTGGTCCTCTTGTGTTGAAGTGAGTCAGGGAAACGTGGATGTTCACTCTCATGCATCACGTCTGTAAAACTGTGCAAACCTTCATCAAACAAACATCTTCCAACAGTTTGAACGTGTAAATCTTTCCCTGCTGGTGCATCTGCAGAACTCGGCTTTTATTGCAACAACACAGAACTATATCTAACTCACATTTGTCTTTTCATGCCATTGATGTTAACATGATGAAAGAACAGAGAACAGAGAATTAATGAGAAACAGCGGAGGTATTAATCTGTTACACAGTCGTCGTATCTCCATAAATATCTGTTTCCAGACAGGAGAGCACATCGTCAGACATGTTCTACGTTCTATACCTTTTATATACGAGTAAAACGTGGACACAGAGAGACAGACATGAAGAATAAATATGTCTTCTCTGTGTAGCTCCTCTGCGTTCTGAAGTTTAATAACCGAACACTTTATCTTGAGCTCTTTAAATCGAGGAGGCCCCTCCATGTAAAGCTTTCCCATAAAGCTGCAGAGCAGCAGGCTGACCTGAGCTGAACCAGGGGACTCTGATCTGTCACTGACACTGATCCCCACTGACAGCAGTAGCTACTGACATCACTAACGGTCTCTGCAGGAAACAGCATCACCGCAGTGACACAGCTTAGAGAACATCTACAGACAGGAAGTCCAGTTCTGTAAAGTAAACTCTGCATTTAATGTGCTGAAACGAGAGGACGAGGATACACACCCTGTTTATTTAGAACATTAAGACTGCGACACATCTGGACCCATCTGGATCCATCTGGATCCATCTGGATCCGCCCCTCGGCTGCAGCCTGCAGGATTAAACAAACGCTCAGGATTATTTGCAGCAGCTCCTTTTTCCTTGGAGAACTTTGTTTAAGCTTAAAGACTTTTTAATGGGGATGTTCAGACACTCCTCTGTGATTGACAACCTCCCACAACCCCGAGACATCTGGACGGTCCTGATGAGGTGAACCCCGCCCGTCCGGGGCGACCAGCGGGATAAAGCTAACAGCGATATGTGCAGCAGACTGTAAAGTGTCTCACTCTCTCCTTCAGAGCCTCTCGGGGGAGTGAAGAACCTGCAGGTGACCGATCCCACCACCATCTCTCTCCGGGTTCGCTGGGAGCCGGCCGAGGGCGACGTCAGGCAGTACCACATCATCTACGTCCCCACCGGCGGAGGAGCCGAGAGCATGGTCGGGTTCAAGTGCTTCTATTAAATAAGAAATACATCAAATGGTTTCTACAGAGAAACAGGGAGTTATGTTATTTCTTTACTTGTCTCAGATATTAATTTCCATCTGGACTTAATGAACATTTAGTAACTTTCTCCGGAGCTTTCGATTGAAGCTCAAGCTCCTCAGCAGATGAAATGTTTCTTCGCCTGCATGGACGGAGATCTGCTTCCTCTCTGACTTCTAAACTGTTTCCTCACCTGTGTTTAAGAACAAGTTCTGCTTCACCATGAACACAGCAGAGGAAAGAGTTTAGACTTTTGTTTAAAGTTAAAGTGCTCGACGTTTCCGAGACGTCGATCGAAAGGTCCAGAACTAAACGGACACTGAGGTGAAAAGTGAGCGACGAAAATTAGTCAACCTGAACTGTATTAAATGAAACGACATTAAACTGCAGAGTATTCTCAGCGTGTCACTGGAGCCCTGATCTCAACACTGACATTAAAACACTTTGAGTTAGGACTTTTTACAAACACGTCAGGCTTCATTTTGTGCCGTAAATACTTCCCAAGACATCTGATGGAGAGTTTCAGCCATAGAAACCTGAAGTCGTGACCTTGAATAAGCATCATGCAGCTTCCATGAAGAGCTGGAACCAGATCATCATATACACAAGAGTCAGACGTGTCTCCAACACATTCAAACCTTCACAGATTTCTTACTTTGTCATTTTCAGACTCAGGTTTCTGGGATGTCGACCAACACGGTGCTGAGAGACCTGAAGCCTGACACCGAGTACAGAGTGACGCTGGTGCCAGTTTACTCCGACGTGGAGGGGAAACGCTCGTCAGAGAACGGAAAGACGAGTGAGTTGAAGCTTCGCCAAAACTCCTCCTTATTACCCTGAAGCGCACAGTGCATGCAATGCTCTTATGTGTGCAGGAAAGACGTACCTCTTCTTTGCCTGAAGGTTGCTTTAATGTGATAAATAAAGCGGTGATGTGGTGTAGTGACCGCAGCAGGGACGTCTATATAGTCAAAGTCTGCTGCTGTGACACTGTTGAAGAGAGACGTTTGTTAGCTGCTGGTGTGACTGACGGTGACGTGTCTCTGCTGACAGAATCTCTGGGCGGTGTGAAGAACATGCAGGTCACTGATCCCACCACCAGCTCCCTCAAGGTGCGCTGGGAGCCGGCGGAGGGCAACGTCCGACAGTATCGCATCTTCTACGTTCCTGCAGCCGGAGGAGCCGAGGACATGGTGAGACATCAGACTCACTTCCACAGAGAGCACACGCAGCAGAGTGTCTGGGACTTTATGTTCAGGTGGTAAAGATCGTTTCTGAGGTCCGTCCAGAAGAATCAAACATGCTCCACTTCTACTCCGTCTACGGACTTTATTCTGATTACAAAGTTCCTTCAAAGTCTTAAAGTTTGGAAATACTTCATTTGAATGGTTATGTCTTCAAGGTTAGGAATGTGCTCCAATATAGTCCTTGAACAAGTGTAAAACAAGTTTGATTGCTGTCGGTACAAAAGGAACTCTGAGCACTTTATCTTTGGAATTTCATTTATAATAATAATTTTGATTTGGAAATGTTTGTTTTAAGTGCCTTGAAAGTGCTTGAATTTTCACTTTGCACAGATGTTCTCTTGTTTCTGTGAGTTATGAATGAAAACAGAGTTTTTATTCTCACCTCCAGTAAACCTGTGATCGTGTCTGCTGAGCCGCATATTAACTGTGTGTGTGTGTGTGTCTGTGTGTGTGTGTGTGTGTGTGTGTGTGTGTGTGTGTGTGTGTGTGAGCAGGAGCAGGTGTCAGGTGGCACCACCAGCACCTTCCTGAGGAACCTGCTGTCAGACACTCGCTACACGGTGACTGTGGTCCCAGTTTACCCCGAGGGAGACGGGCTGCGGCAGTCTGACGATGGAAAGACACGTAAGTCCTCGACTCCCCTTGGCGAGCAGGACAACGTTCACCCTGCAGCAGCTCTGCTTCACATCGTGGCTGAAGCGTGATTAGGAATGGAAGACTCCCTCGAAATCCAAAACGTTCTGGACGCCTTTTTTAAATAAGAAAATGAGAGTTTTTATTCCTGCTGTAAAGATGTCAGGACTTCACATTAAGAATTCCTTCGTGCTCATAAAACATTACACAAGCATCATAAAACTCCTGGGGGTGAAACTGGGCGGACTGGACACATTGAGACGGACATGAAGGAACATTAAAGAGCTCTTAAAGCAACAGGCGCTCTGATTAAACAAACACCTGCTTTTACAAATACAAGTTCTTGAAAGTATAAAACAATAATTCACACCGAACGTTCTGAAGTTTTCTCTCGTAAAAAGCAAAACACTTTAAAGCGGGACATAAATAACACAGCTAATTCCACTTCCTGTCTGTCAGTCACAGCTTCCTGTCATCTTCGTGACTTCATTTCTTCTGTGGCAGTGAAATACAAACGTTAGAAACGTGTCCTGTGATTTGAACTTGATTTACACTGTGGACGGAAAACATCTGCTTTGTAAATGTCCAGGATGTTATATGATGCACACTTTGTTCAAGAAAGTGTCTTTTGAATGTACATCTGAGCCAATACAGGATGTGACTCATACTATAAATGTAGTGGAGGTACAGTGCCAGCTTTATCAGTTTCAACACGATTGTTTACGTTCATTTTCACTCATATTGGTTTTCTGAGTTTTCTGCTGAGCTTCTCTTTTAACCACCTCCCTCCTGCGGTGAGCTGGAGGTCAAAGGTCACCGTTTTACTGAGCAGCTGCCCGTGGCTGAAGAGAAACAGAGCAGTTAATACTTTACTGAAATAAATGTTTAAAGTTTCTGCACTAATGCGTCCACAGTAAATGTTGAGTGCTTTCCTGAACTCGCTGTTGTTCTGCGAAGTGTGAGGGCAGAAACATCTTTATAGACAAAGCGTCTCTCCCAGGTGAGCCTTCAGTGGAAAAACTACTGTAATGTGCAGAAGGAGCCAGCACTCCTAAATCACAAAAAGCCTTGAAAACCTCAGGATGAGTCGATGGAAACCAAAAGAAATCTGAAGAGATTCAAAGTGATTGATAGCAGAAAGTGAAGCGGAGATAATGTGGAACTTTTAAGCTTCTGTTGGTAACTGAAGAGTCTGGACGGAGAAGCGTTCTGTGTTTTGGAGAACCGTCGAGTCGTCTGGGTGGTTTGAAGGCTCGTTGTGTGTGTTGGTCTGATTCCATGCCCAGTCAGCAGAAATGCATTCTGGGTTTTTTTTTCTAATTGGGAAGCTGCGAGTTGATGTGCTGTGATTCCACAGATGGCTCCAGCAGGCAACCATCAGCCCGAATATTTCTCTTCTTGTCAGAATCATTCGGCGGCTTTATTGACGAGTCACATGGAATGTAACATGATGCTCTTTGTTTGTCCGTTGTGAGGACATTTGTGGACAATTAGATTTGTTGGGAGTTTTGATTGCGACATAATTCGGGCTCAGAGCTGCAGTTTTCCTTTACTGTCATACTGAGATGTGAGAAAACCACAGTGGCCGATGGAGGATAACTTTAAAGACATGAAAACAGTTTTTGATCTATTGAAGCTTCCAACTCACAAATTTATTACTCAAGTTGGTCTCGTGTGGGAGTCTGTTTCCCATTAGAATAGTTACCTGCGTGGTTTGGGTTAGTTATGCATAGTTCAAATCAAATCTAATTTATTTATATAGCCCAGTATCATTACACGACTTTCGCCAGATATCTATCAGGCTGAATATCGGGAGAGAGCATGTGGAACCTGGAGAGGGACTTACTGTTTGTGTTGCAGTTTCAACACGGACCACAGTTGTTGTTGCACCAGATGGAAACTTTGAATAGTAGAGATGAACATAAACAAGCACGACAACAAGGTTCCACGGATTGCTTGATAAAGAACCCTGCCATGCACATGGTGTTACACATTTCAAGTATTTTCTTGATAAGTCGTAGTTTGGAGAGTTTAAAGTCGTACAGTGGGATCCTGGCTTCAGCCATCGCAGATATATCTGCTTGAGGTTAAGTTTGTCGACTCCACGCTTTACTCACAAAAGCTTTTCGCCTGCTTTGCCTTAATCAGGTGTCGGATTCTAATCAGGTGTCGGATTCTGTTTCTGGTTCCTCATCAATGATTGGTGTTTAAAGCGAGTGTCGCTGTGCTCACACACCAAAGATGCGTTATTTGAAAGCGGTGCTGCTTTGGGTTTGAAGGTCCATCACTGCTCGTGCACATCATCAGTTATTTGTTGTACATGTATGCAGAATGCAGAGAGGACACTTCAGTAGAAATTGTTCAGCGTCTGTTGGCAGACAGTCCATCAATGAATATGAGCCTCTGTGGGATGTTAATGATCTTTTATTAGCAGTAACTCCAGTCTGACTGTTTCCGTCTCAGGACAAATTTGTCACATTTTGTCTGGATGACAAAAAGTGTTTTAGTCCAAAATTTGGAGGAAAGAAATGGTGCAAACTGCTATAAAACGATTAATAACACAACATTAGATGGAGATTACATAATCCCTCTGGAGGATAGAAGGCAATTTTGTACTTGGATAATAGAAGTAAAACATTTTGACAGACTGTCCTCAGTATTTTAAAGGTATTAAATGACGAGCGGTTATACAACATTAGGGAACTGGTTTTCTCTCATTGAGGAGGAGGCTCCGTTTAAATCTACCTTCTGCATCTAGTTCTGTTTTATTGGGTAAATCTCCAAATACCAGGGGATATGCACATCTGGTTTGGTTTAAAAGGGAAGTTAAAGGCTTTTGCATAAACCCAAAACTGTGCTACTTCTCTCTACCCGTTCTCTACATAGACACTATAAAATGACTTCTGCTGCACTCAGCAGTCGAGTTCAACCTCAAGTCTGCCGCTGATGCTGAGCGTCTTCCTGCAAACACAAGTTATTCTTCCATTAAACGACTTGTTCTTGATGAAAGCCAGAAGAATTGGAAATCAGTTTTATATCTAAGCTTTAACCGAACACAGACAGTCACAGATGTATTCTCTTAATGAACTCCAGAGTTCACAGGGGTTTCAACCTTTCGTAAACAGTTTGAAGAATTTGATTTTAAATTGGTTCTGCTGCTTTTTAAAAATGCAAAACCTAAACAGACAGTCTAATCCTTGGCTTGACATTCTCTCCATTTCTGTTTAGCACTTTACTTACTAACAGTGACATTCTCAGGAATGTATTCGCTTGTGTTTGTAAATCGGCCTCAGCTTTTTCTGGGTCCTAAAATGGGACTCAGTTGGAACAAACCTTCGTTTTGATGCTCGGTTGCTAAGTGAAGAAAGTCAACACTTCCCCCCCTTCCTCACTTTACTTTCTCTTAACCTTTGTGACCCCGCAGTCCCACGCACGCCACCCAAGAACATCCAGGTGTACAACCCCACCCCCAACAGCCTGAACGTGCGCTGGGAGCCTGCCTCAGGCCAGGTTCAGCAGTACCGGGTGGCGTATTCCTCGCTGAGCGGAACCAGACAAACCGAGTCGGTGAGTAACTCTGCAGGCTGTTAAATCACAAACTGTCATTTGCTTCAGAATTTGCCTCAAAGGCAAGAAGATGTGGTTCCTCGAGACGACTGTCTCAGCATCACAGCTACAAATGTAAAGACAAGAAATAACAGATTAGATTTTTTTCATTGCAAAAGCTGCAGGTCAACTCGTGTTGCTTGTGATTGAAATGCTTGAGATAAGTTAAATGATGTTGGAGAAAAGAGAAGTTATCTCATTCAGCAGAACATAATGAAAATGTCCCAGAGCCCAAGGTGACATCTTCAGACGGCTTATTGTATTTGATTAATATTCCAAAACCAAAAGATATTTACAGTGAGAGAACATCTTCCAAATGAGATGGATTTTAGAAACTGATGAAGCCTCATCACGTGCAGGTGTGAGTACTCTGGGTTTTTGGCAAAAGGTACATGAAAAACACGAAGTTTAGGACCTGGACTTGACTCGGAGCTTTTGACTCAGGCCTTGACTTGGGACTTGTTGGACATGACCCGAGACTTAATTTAAGACTAGTAAATCTTGATTTGGGATTGTTTGGGCTTAACTTGGTTCTTGACTTTGACTTGGTTCTTGACTTGGTTCTTGACTTGAGGCTTCATGGTCTTGATTTTGTTCTTCACTTGGAACTTGGTGGTTTTGACTTGGCTCTTGACTTTGTAACTCTTGACTTGGGACTTGACTTTTCACACTGTCCAGCTATAAACAGTGTTTGCATTACACAGTGTCACTGAACTCATCACATAAGGTTGCATCTGCTTCGGTTGTCTTAAAGTTTAAATAAAGTTTTATCCTTCTCTTCTCATCCGATTCGGTCTATTTCATGGAAACAACAGTTTGTCCATTTTGGCCGTTCCGATTATTATGTTTCACTAAGTGTTGGCGTTGATGTTGCACAGATGTTCGAGCAGCAGTTATTATGCTGCTGCTCTTAAATATGGAAATCATGACTTTTCAGCTTTTTTTAATTTCTCCATCATCATTAATTTCATGCACCAGTGAAAATATCTGGATCGCAGGGAGACAAACGAGGACTGGATTTGATGTGACCTGGAGTTTGGAAATAGTGCACGCCGTACACATGTGTGACATCAGGAAGCTTCTATGGTCAACCTTGTTGTGTCCGTAAAGCTGTAATCTAATCTGGCTGTTCTGAAGATTAGGATCTGCTTTGATGATGCTGTGAAGCTCATATCACTAAACACGTCATCCTCCCCCACAGGCACCACACTTGAGAGGTTTATTGTTCCTTGTCGTCACCACTTCCTCCATCTATTTTCACTTCTGTTGTATTTTATTCTAATTAACTTTGATGCTGTTTGGGTCTGAGAGCAAGTTGCTTGGCGAAGACACAGAGAAGACACGACGATGATCTCAGAAATACAAAGGTTCAGCAACTGATGACTAATGCAGTTTAATTGAGCTCAAACTGGCCTCATTTTACATTACAGATGTAGAAGCTGGATATTAATCATGAGAGAAACCGATCTTCTCTACACTGTATAATATTTCTAAGAGACGTTGCTGCTTGGTATCGTTGGTTGAGTTAAACCTAACTCAACCACGTGTGATAGTTGACCATGTAATAAAACAAACATGGGCATTAATGCGCTGCTCCAACAGAATCCAATCTCCCGCTTTCAGGCTTTATTCCAGATGTTGGCTGCACAGATTTGCTCCCTTTCAAACACAGGAACATTAGGGAGGTCCAACACTGGTGATCAGCTCTGTCGGAGTTCTAGTTCATCCCAAGATGTTGGAGGTCAAGTTATTCCTCACCAAACTGGGAAAAGCATTTCTTTATAGAGCTGGTTTTGTGCTCAGGACACCGGAGACACATTAGACCTACAATTAGAACTGAACATTTGGAAAAAGTACCTACATGTTGGTGTACTATGCAACACTATAATGTACATTATTCTGGGTTATTGTTTTAATTAATTTGACTCAAATATCAATCTAACCAAACTGGGTGCAGATTCTTCTTTATCAGGGGGTAGAACAGTAAGGCCTCTGTCGTTATAATGCACAAAGTAAATGTAGAAAACAAACTAGCTAGAAGCAACGTTTCCATTGCCAGAGCCACATTCCTCAATCTCTCCCCATTTCCAAATGACACAAGGAACGGGGGTGTAAAATGCAAATGAATCCGTGTCAGATGGAAGGAGCCACGTTAGTACAACCAGAGGGATTGTGACCACCGAAAAGAGGTCAGCTAGGCTAATTAGCTAACCTTAGCATTGTTAGATCACATGTTCAGGTTCCAGTAAAACACACAAGGCTTTTAATACAAATCATCTTTTCACGAATGTTATGCTGCCAAATGAGATTGTATCAGTCAAGTACACAATGTGCCCAATGTTCGATTGGTTTACTTAAGTTGTGAGACCACTGTTGCTATGCATCCACCAAATGACATGAACATCTGGCCGTAGTTTTACTGTAATCCTGCTGACAGACAGACATAACGTAACTATCATGTATAATGAATAAGGAAAAGGTACACAACAAAAGTCATCAGTGAAAATACTTATTGTCTTGATGAGCTCTAGCTGAACTTGAAGCTTTTAGACAGAATGTACTTACGTAGTGGTGAATACCATCTCAGTCTCTTTAACACAGTGAACACAATACCTCTTAAAACCCATTAATTACCCAGAAGAACTGGGACTCTTTGGCTCAACGAGTGAGCTACGTCTCAGCCCTCGAGATCAGCTCTGCCTTCAGGAAGTGACCAAACGACTGCACCTCCAGTCTAACGCAATTCATTATGTTTTAAAAGGACAGCGGCCAATCCATCGGCCTCATGTGTAGATTGGCCCGGAGGGATTGTATCCCAGGCATATGTGCTTCCAGTTGTCGGATCTCAACCACATCATCACAGAGGAACCCGGTTCCACGGTCCGAGGGGCCAGAAGCTTTGGGTCCAAAACCCTTTGAGATATTTGCTTTAACCAAAACAAAAGCTCTCCATGAGGGTGGACTGGAGTTCAACGGGCAGATATATTTCCCATGATGTAACTCTGATTTCATGGTCCACTAACAGGGATAAATGGCGTGATAATCCCAGTGACAAGTGACGGTCTGCAGTCATCCTTGTTGTTAGAAAACACGGCGAGCTACGTGTCTGAACCTGATCTGAGCCGCTGACAGACCCCCGCGCTCTCTAGCCGCCTCCCAGCAGAAAGTGTTTATCCGTCAGTCCACTCACTGAATGAAGGATTTGTTTGGCATTTAACCTCCCAGGCCTTTGTTAGTGTTTGGCAGCAGAATGCTTGTGAGATGAGCAGTGAGGTCATTATGTACATTACCTCTGCCAGATCTTTATGTAATGCATGAAGAGGCTCCTCGATGTGTCACCATGATGATGTCTTTATATTATTTTGACGCGTGGGTTTCTTCTCCACAAAGGTCCTGGTTTCTGGAAATCTTAACAACGCCTTCCTGGACAACCTGATCCCTGATACTCCGTATTCTGTCAATGTGTCGGCTCTGTACGCCGACGGAGAGGGATCACCTATCAAGGGCAACGGCAAAACACGTAAGTCCAATCTCACACGCTGACACTGTGTACAACAAAGTGACCGATTCATGCTGCTTCTTGTTTACATCGACATGGAGTCATATGCAGATGTGTCAGAGTCTAAACTTCTAGAAGTGTTCAGATAATCACACAGCTTCTCTAAACACATCTCATCATGAGGGGCATTAATCAAGGTGCTGCTTCAAAACTATCATTTACATTTGGTGGTTTGTCATCTAACAAACAACTGCAACAAAGAACAAGCAGGACCACAAAGCCTGCTTTCCAAAATCCCCCACTACTCACTATGAAGTCCAATATATAGTTAGTTATTATACTCTGTATATCTATATCTATCTATCTCATCTTGTTGTATTTAAAGGGAGAGCCACTGGTTCCCCTTGAAATTGTCTTGCTAACATTATGCACCATTATTTTTGGTAAAAAGAATGACCCTTTTGCACTGGTGGTCCAGCTAATGTGTTTAGATTTTCTTTAAAGAGACCTTTTCTTGAACTTTGAACTTTGCATATCTCAGATTCATAATATCCGATGTGTTTGTGCTGCAGTGCCGCGTGGCGGTCCCAGGAACATGCGCGTGTATGACGCCACCACCAGCACCCTCACCCTCGGCTGGGACCACGCAGAGGGTCCCGTGAGGCAGTACAGGATCGCTTACGCTCCCATGACCGGAGACCCCATCACAGAGTTCGTAAGTACACTTCAGAAATTCTCCAATCACAAGGGTCTGTGACGTAACTGTGAGGCGTGTGAACCCTTTCTGAACAAGTGTTCGTGGTGGTTCAAGGATGCTCATGACATGAACCTGTACACAGCAGCTCAGCACAGTAAGTCTCCTCTGGTCCATTCTGTCAGCAATTTGTTGTTTCAGTTTGAAGGTTTCCAATGCATCTATTAGTGAAGTGACCTCGTATGCGTTCTGACAACCTTTTCTTTACAAGGTATTAGTCCGGCTCAGGCTGCATTGGACTGTCAAGAAAAGCTGGTTTTAACCTTTTAAACCAATCCAAAGCAAACTTTAAAGGCTCGGTTGAGGTTAGCGGGTGAAGGCTAGATTCACTCTTGTTTTGGAACAAGCTTTGTCCACTCAGCTCTGTATCTGCCATCTTTATAACTTCCTCTTGGATGCGTGCTTACTGTCTGGCACCTGGTCGCTATTTTTTGGTTTGACGCCCAGAAACGTCCCAAACACAATAAAATGTAAAGAAAAGAGAAGGTGGTGTAGGATCTCTGCAGACACACAGACACACGGTTATAGTCGGTCACACGTTTGTGTTTTTGTTCGAGGTTCTACATTGTGTTTTAGGGAAATCCTACACTGTGCATTTAAAGACAGACATTTAACAATAATGAGAAATTAATTTGAGGTAATGGTGTTTTTTATTTTGGATAAATGCTTTGGATAAACTCTTGATGCTCTCCCCTTCGCCATGATGTTCCACGCAAACTATGCAGTGAAGTCACACGTCAGGACTCTTTGGCTGGTTTGGGTTATAAATCAGCGATTAGTGAGACTAATTACAGGCTCTGTTAAACAAACAGCACAGTTTGGGCCGTAATAACGCTAATAGTCCTAAATAACGAGATAGACCGGCGGGGGAGGGCGGAGACGGCCCAACTAAACTCCCACGCCACTTGTTAGAAAAGCACTTGCTCTGTCTGAGTCAGCTAACTGCAGCGGAGGAACGGCCATGAAAAGATTCCTGCAGACTGGACCTGACAGCAGAACGTCTAACCATTCATACGCACGCAGTTATTACAGTTTAGCATCTGTGGCTAATGGAGGTTTGTGTTTGTGCACAGCTTCCATACGCCAACTGAGCTGCAGCGTTCTGCTTCAGGACACAACATGATTCCTTCCTGTTTGTCAGACATTACTCTGAGAGAAGAAATGGAAACCACATTTAAGAGCTGGAACATAAAACAGTGTTAGAATTCAACATTTCATAACGGCAACAGATTAGATTGTTCAGAGGCACTAATGCGTCTCAGCTTCATACAGCGTGTCTCCCTGACGGGATACAGACTCATCATCACTAAGAAGTCTTACATGCACATAAGAGATTCTAACTAAATGTTTAACAGATGCTAAATATAAGGAGTCTCAGACAATTAGTCCTGAGGACAGGTGCGTCCTGAGGACAGGTGCGTCCTGAGGACAGGTGCGTCCTGAGGACAGGTGCGTCCTGAGGACAGGTGCGTCCTGAGGACAGGTGCGTCCATCACTTTATTCATGGCACTTCAAAACAGCCTGTTTTTTGTTGGTTTGGTTAAAATCTTAAATCTTTATTGATCTTAAAATAACGTTTTTCCAAATACTACAAGTATTGCTGGAGTTTTTAAACGTTCAGAACCCTCTCTCTTCTTCTGGAAGCTTTAAATTGAAATGAAACGATATAAAAAAACATACATGAAATTGCAAAATAGATGTGGCCTCAATGAGTAGCTCACCTTTTACCTGCAGGAGAGCGAGGCCCAGCAGAGGGTCACAGCCTCCCTGTCGACTCGTGTGTGTGTGTGTGTGTGTGTGTGTGTGTGTGTGTGTGTGTGTGGCTCTGACTCTGGGATGTTTCTCTCCTCAGGCGGTGGTGCCAGGGAACAGAAACAACGCCATGCTGCAGAACCTGCTCCCCGACACCCCGTACAACATCACCGTGGAGGCCATCTACGCGGAGGGTCCCGGGGGGTCTCTCAATGGAAACGGACGCACAGGTGAGGCAGCTGCACAGTAGTAACAGCTTAGATCTTATTTAGAGACGACTCTCAGACTTGCAGCAGGAGAATGAAGCTGTTTTCTTTATACATCTGTAACATGTGAACAACAAGCAAAGAAATGTGAGACGGTTGCCCTTCAGTCTGCTTCACAACTTTCCTACAAGAAGTAAAGTAGTAAGAAGTATCGGCCTCTTGCAGCGGTCACACAGTCTGCGAGGATCGAACCTGCGAGCTCTGTGGCACGCCTGCTGCTGATACAGCAGTTACATGAAACAGCTCCAGCGAGGCTGCAGAGAGTTACAGTTAGACCTGCATTAGTCAGCAGCACTAACACATGTCAGCGTGAGGGGCTCGGACCTGTGGGGGCTCACAGGAGCCCCTTCATGGTGAGCTGCAGCATTAGTTATACAAACAGCAGAAACTTAAAGAAAGTGTGGCGACCGTCAGAGCTCAGCACGTGGATCACAGATAATGAGTGTAACTAACAGATGCAGGAGTATTTATCTGCTACTGAAGAGGAAGAAATGTCACTTATATTAACAAAATGTTCAGTTTTCGAGACGTTTTTACAAAGTTTTTCTTTCTTTCTGCAGAAACTCTGCAGGATAACTTCAAATTTTTGCGTAATTATTGATATCATAACTTTAAACTTTAAAATAATGCTTATTTTAAAAGCTGTTTCCACAAACTGAGACGATAAGTTTTTATAATAACAACAAACGTTATTTATAAAGCACCTTAACGTTACATTGAACAGATAAAAAGAGTGGATTCTAACTGCTGTTTGTTGTTGTTGTTGCGTCTTCTCCCCGTCACAGTCGGCATGTTGAGCCCCAGGAACCTGCGGGTGTCAGACGAGTGGTACACCAGGTTCAGGGTGGCCTGGGACCCGGTGCCCGCTCCGGTCCAGGGATACAGAATCATCTACGCTCCTGCAGGTGAGAACACCATCAACACGGCACACTACCAGATAATGAGACTAACGCTGAAACATGTCTCTACGAGGAAAGTGATTTAAACGGATCATTGTTTTCTTCTCTGTCAGTGTTTCAGTGTAAGATGAAAGTGACAGTAACACTTAGGAAGGCGTGCGTTGGTAAAGGGTTAGATGTTGTGTATCTCTCGGCTGCTTGTGTTCTGTGGATTGGATGAAGGTGAATTGAGGATTTCAGGAAGTGATTTCTAAAACGTTTGTCAGTTTGACAGTGAAGCACATGTTGGTTGTGTTGATTTGAATAGTTTTCCAGAGCTCTGCTGCTTCTTCTTTAAGTAAAATTAGTAAAATAAAGCATATCATTATGATTCTCCACAGCTGTCATCGCTGCATGTTCAGTGTTCTCACATCAAGAAGAAACACAGAAGAGTCCACATGTCACACGCAGCTTTAATTAAATATGTGCTCATAAAATCAGAAGCTTAATTCCCTTTCCAGCTGAATCCCACTGTCTTCATTATGATGTCATCCACAGCCCTTTATACTGAGCAGTGTTACTCAGGATGAAAGCCAGTAAGTGGACCTTGAGTTGGGACAGTGTCTCTGGTATTGTGAGAACTTATCTCCTGCTGAGTCCACATCTGCAGAGTGTTTCCCACGTCACTCTGCAAACACTCTGTGATGCTCAGACTGTGAGAAGACTCTGATGACAACAACAGTCATTATATGATTCCGTCCTGCACACTGTTATCTCTTTTTGTTTTCCAGGCACACAGAGGCCCATAGATTTCTTTGTGGGCGACGTGACCTCGTACACGCTGCACAACCTGCTGCCTGGAACCACCTACGATCTGAAGGTTCTGGCTCAGTACGTCAGCGGCATGAGCGAGCCGCTGCCCGGCGAGGGAACGACACGTGAGTGCACAGATTCTCTTCTGCGCCCGGTGGAAGGTCTCGTTATGCTGCTCACACTCTGAGATCCAGACACAGTCCAATATATACAAGAGCAACTCTTCTGACTCTACAGGGATAAAGTTGATCCAGAATAAATATTCAGACTGTCTGAGAGTCTTACTGCGTAATATGATATTATATTTTGAATCAATAATAATAATAATTGATCATTTTCTTATGAATTCTTGTCACTTGACTTGATCTTCCAGAAACAATGTGCCAGTGACTCTGGATTCAGCGTCTGTGTTGGAGTGCAGATATGTTTCTGTACCATCAAGGACTTTTAAAAGATCTATGAATGCACGAGTCCCGATTAAAACCCTTCAGTGTTCCTGAAGCTTTCTCTTCGACACATGTGTTTGTTTTAAATGTGACTTCTGTGCTCTGCAGTTTACCTGAACGTGACCAACATTGAGACCTACAACGTGGACCACGACAAGTTCTGCATCAAATGGGCTCCTCACAGGGCGGCCACGTCCTACCGCATCAAACTCCTCCCGGTGGACCGTAAGTCTCCTGCAGCTACACTGAAGCACTCTGAAGGTTGTGCATCAGAGGGAACTGTGCGTTACATTTCACATGTGTTACACGATAAACAGCCGGTTGAGAAGCTGCGATGAACACTTCCTGTCACAACTTGATAATAAAATAAATGCTTTTAATGTGAAGCTTACAGGAGGAAACGTTTGCTTTGCATTATCAGAAACTATCAGAATCGTAATACTGCAAATATCTAAATATCATAATACTGCTAATATCTAAATATCGTAATACTGCTAATATCTAAATATCGTAATACTGCAAATATCTAAATATCATAATACTGCTAATATCTAAATATCGTAATAGTTTCATCATCCTCCGAGATTCCTTTAAGAAGATTCTTTCTTTTAGTCAACAGTCCTTTAATTCCACTTGGAATAGATTTCTCATCACTATTCGGCTGCGTGTGCGCCTGATGCAGTCACGCTCGGACCCTGTTCGGAGGCGAGGTGATGCGATACTGTGCAGATGTTTCAGGGCGTTCTTCCAGATGTGCTCACCTCTGCGGACACGGATGCTCTGTTGATTTCCGGCGACCCTTCCCAGCGTTCACCAGACTCTCGCCTACACTGTTTATCTCTTGCTCCCCCTCCTTGTGATTGTTACTCGATGCAGGATGCGCGTTCTGGCGCCGATTGAAAGCGTCCGACCACCGATTTGTAATCGTCTGTGAAGATTACATCCTTTTCAATTACTGCAGCGGTCTTTGAATCCCATCTGGTTCATATTCGCACTTTGACGCTAAAGAGAAGGACTGATGTCCATATTTCAATGTCTATACGTGAGTCATTACCCGTGTGAGCGGCTGCCAGAGCAAACGTTGGGTCTGCTCGCGTCAGACAGGCGACAGCTTCGACCACATCCATCAGAAATCCTCCGTCTGCAGCAAATCACTCCGTTTGTTCTCAAGTGGAAATGCAAACTGCGTTCCAAGACGGTGGTGAGACGTGGAGAAACATCTCGTCCATATCTCCACAGCCATGGAAACACTGGTTACAACATGTGGCTGCCAGCGTCTTCTGACATCCAGCTGAAATACTTCAGGGATTATATTTTGTCAACATCCCGCTGCGCGTGTCTCCTGTCTTGATAAACGAGGGCCACTGTTCTGGAGTGTGTTTTCTCAGAACAGTTTGTATGAAGTGTCTTCCATCAGAACTTGTTTATCTCAGCGCTCACTCAGAGGGTTACGTCACCAGAGCTGCTGGATTCTGTCATTTCACAGAGAATTATGAAATCCTTCGAACTTCAGGCCCAAAGCAGTGAAGAGCAGCGAGCGTCTTCACGCAGCTGTGTGCAGTAAACAGCTTTGTTTGTGCTGCTGAGGACACGCAGTGTAAATAAGAAACCTTCAGGACATCGCTGGTGGAAACATTCCCTGGAAGCTCAGTTTTGAGGTTTCTTCATCACTGTTGCAGAGTTTCAGAAGCATTGTGTAATCTTTCATTTTTCGTTGTTAGCAACAGAAACAGAAAATACAGCAACAGAAATACAAATTAAAAGACTTAAAAGTCCTGTTTCCCTGCATGATGCTGGCTGATGATGATGAACAATGGAGTAACAAGATCATTTTCATGTAACTTTCACTTTATTCCTGCAGCATGTCTTTAACAAAAGTATAACAGCGAATCAGATGAGACGAATCGAAGCATTTCTGATAAGTTGTGCTGAATGAACACTAAGTTGTGTTTTCATTTCATCGTTGTGAGTCTTTATAAATCCTCTCCAGACGTTCTGTGTCTGGTGTGTCGACATCTATAAACATACAAAAACCTTTAAATTCAACAGAAGTCGTCTCAGTGACAAAAAGAAAAACACGTTTTTAAGGAAACTTAAAAGTTCTGAAGATTTGAAACCAAGCTGTCGGAGATTTTATTATTAACTCTGAAGATAAACGTGTGAAACCAACAATATCAATAAATCCAGATGTGAAACCCACCGCGAGTGATTTACAAACTCTGCAGCTGCTCCGTCTCTCGAGTTTGTTTAAATAAAATTCCAAATCTACAGTTGTATCAGAACATAATGTTACTGCAGGAATTTAACACAAAAAGTAGAAACATCACTTGTTTGTTTGTCTGTTTGTCTGTTTGTTTGTCTGTTTGTCTGTTTGTCTGTTGTTTGTCTGTTTGTCTGTTTGTTTGTCTGTTTGTCTGTTTGTTTGTCTGTTTGTTTGTCTGTTTGTTTGTCTGTTTGTCTGTTTGTCTGTTTGTTTGTTTGTCTGTTTGTTTGTCTGTTTGTCTGTTTGTCTGTTTGTTTGTTTGTCTGTTTGTTTGTCTGTTTGTTTGTTTGTTTGTTTGTCTGTTTGTCTGTTTGTTTGTTTGTTTGTTTGTCTGTTTGTTTGTCTGTTTGTTTGTCTGTTTGTCTGTTTGTTTGTTTGTCTGTTTGTCTGTTTGTTTGTTTGTCTGTTTGTTTGTTTGTCTATTTGTCTGTTTGTTTGTTTGTTTGTCTGTTTGTTTGTCTGTTTGTTTGTCTGTTTGTTTGTTTGTTTGTCTGTTTGTTTGTTTGTCTATTTGTCTGTTTGTTTGTTTGTCTGTTTGTCTGTTTGTTTGTTTGTCTGTTTGTCTGTTTGTTTGTCTGTTTGTTTGTCTGTTTGTCTGTTTGTTTGTTTGTCTGTTTGTCTGTTTGTTTGTTTGTTTGTCTGTTTGTTTGTCTGTTTGTTTGTCTGTTTGTTTGTTTGTTTGTTTGTCTGTTTGCTTGTTTGTCTCAGATCACTTATGTTTTCACGACACTTGTTGAACATGATGTGTAACATTTATTTAAAATAAACAGGATTTTCTGTGAGAATAATCCCGTTCTGACGTTTGCAATGTTGAAACTCTCTGCTGGATTAAAGAGTGTCCTTCCTCCTGCAGCCTCCAGTAACGGACAGCATGAGATCACCATCCCCGCCGGGCTGCCTCAGTACTGCTTCGACGGACTTTCTCCGGACGCTCTGTACACGGCCACACTCTTTGTTCAGACCCCAAATCTGGAGGGTCCAGGAGTCAGCGCCAAGGAGAGGACATGTAAGCATCTCCTGCACCAGCTGATCAACACGTCAATGAGTCAACAATGAGTTTGTTGTGAGATATGAAGCGTTACAGACACTGACGCCATTTTTACTGTTGTTTCTCACAGTGGTGAAGCCAACGCCTGCTCCAACACTCCCACCGACCCCGACCCCCCCACCCACCATCCCCCCAGCGTGGGCAGGTAACAACCTTCATTTATCTATTCATTATATATATGTATGTGTGTGTGTGTGTGTGTGTGTGTGTGTGTGTGTGTGTGTGTGTGTGTGTGTGTGTGTGTGTGTGTGTGTGTGTGAGTGTATATATATATGTATATACATGTGTGTCTTCATAGTGAAAGTATTCCAAAATATCACCTCATTGTTTGTTAAAAAGAACTTAGAGAAGTTGTCCTCTGTAGTCCTGACATGGATAAAAAAACATTCTCCTCTTTATTGTACTGAAATATTAACATTAGCACTTGGACCTCCGGCCCTTTATATTGGTGAAAGATGATCAGTGTATTGGCCCGGTGAACAGGTTCTTCTCTGCACCCTTCCACCATGTTTCATAATCCTGTTGACAGACAAACAAACATCTCCTCCTTGGCAGAGATAAATAAAGAAATGCAGAAGTCACATGATTTTTCACGGCAAAACTTTCAGTTGGACTGTTGTTTATGTATATTTCACAATACTTGCTGATAAATCTGAAGTTGAATCCTTGTTGCTGTTGCTGTTGGAGTTCCTGACTTCAGAACGCTGCAGTTCAGAACCAGCAGAACCTAACGATCCCAAAAGTCCCCAAAGAAAGTCTTAGAAGAAGTCCTGGATCTTCCCCAGGTGTGACTGGATCCAGTGTTTTCATTCAAGCTCAGCTCTGATTAGAAACTCTTCAGCGTTCTGGTTCCAGCGCCAACTCCTTCTGGATCCTACCAGCGCCAGCGGGGAATTAATAGCCGCCACGTGTGCTGCTGGCCCTGCAGGGCGCATGAAGGGGAACACGCCCGTTAAAGGGAAGATGGACGTGTCCGTGTAAAACCAGCTGTGTGTGCCGGTGGACTCACCGATTGTTGTCTTGCCTCAGTCTGCAGAGGTGCCAAAGCAGATGTGGTGTTCGTCATCGACGGCTCCTGGAGCATCGGCGAGGAGAGCTTCACCAAAGTCGTGCACTTTGTCTACGGCATGATCGCTGCCTTCGATGTCGTCGGACCCTCAGGGATGCAGGTTTGTGTTGATGTGCTGCTGATATCAATACCATAGTTTTCATTTGCACATCATTTCCCTGACTAGTTGTTGCAGGAAATCAAACTTAACTTTGCATATTTTCATAAATAATAACCAGATTTTATTTTTCTTGCGTCAAGCTGATGAGGTTTATATCTGAGTGTATGTGACATGATGTCCTGCTGATGTCTGTCATGTGACTTTCCAAACAGGTGTCCTTTGTGCAGTACAGCGACGACGCAAAGACTGAGTTCAGGCTGAACGCTTATCAAGACAAAGGCATCGCCATGTCTGCGCTTCATCACATCCGCTACAAAGGAGGAAACACCAAGACAGGTTGGATCACGTCCCACGAGCCACACACACACACACACACACACACACACACACACACACACACACACACACACACACTCAGTCCGTCAGTTCTGACACACTTTTTCTCTGTTGAGCAGGGGTGGCGCTGAAGCACACCTACGAGAAGGCCTTCTCTATTGAGAATGGGATGAGGAGAAACGTCCCCAAGGTGGTCGTAGCGATCACTGACGGGCGCTCTCAGGACGAGGTGAAGAAGAGCGCTGCCAAGCTGCAGCACGCAGGTAACGGGCTCACGAGGCCACGCGTTACCTTTCACAGAATACCACAGTGTGTGAGCTGCAGGCAAGAGAAGCCCCAATCTGAGTCTTTATTCTCACAGCATAAATCAGTCTGATCTTTTTCATTCTTTCATGTCTGCTTCTAAATCACAGTTCTGAGTTCTTACAACGTAAGTCTGAACAATCATCTCTGAAGTCATGCAACTTTCTAGACATTTGTCACTTTAGTGGCGAACATTTGGCTTCTCTCCCATTAGATTACAAGTCTGTTAAACAAACACTCTGGTTTTATAAGAAAGAAAAGAAGCAGAATAAATACGAGACGCTGTGATGGAGGTCTGTGATCGTTATCAGCTGCTCTCTGAATGGCTGTCTTCCACTGGACTTATAAATGAAACTATAAACGCTGACGTGGCGTCCATGTGGACTGTGGGTCAGTTCAGGACCACAAACAAACTGGATCCGAGCGCTGAGTCGATCTGCGAGCTGAATCTTGTTTCTGCTTCTTTATGCGTCGTTAACAGACGAAAGAGAAACAGCTGGTAGTGATCTGAATAATAATCTATGAAACGATTTCTTTCACTGCAGCCGGAGCTGAAGTCATCGCACTAAACTCCCGTGTTGCATGCGAACGTGCCAACAGATCTATTAATGAGATTCTCATTTCTGCGTGCTGCCTTCAGGTTACAGTGTGTTTTCCATCGGTGTGGCCGACGTGGACTTCGTGGAACTGCAGGAGATCGGCAGCAAACCCAGCGACAGACACGTGTTCGTCGTGGACGACTTCGACGCTTTTGACACCATCAAAGAAAACCTGATCACCTTCATTTGCGAGACGGCGACTTCATGTGAGTTTGAACATTTACTGCAACAAAATACAAAACAAATGATTTACTTTTGGTCAGATTTCATCAAAGTCCTTTTGTTCCACAGCGTGTCCACTGATTTACCTGAATGGATTCACTTCGCCTGGTAAGTTGGAACATGGAGGCTTCTCTGCACTGAACTCCTGAAGTCATCAGGACTCAAAGGTTTGTTGTGTTCCAGGCTTCAGGATGCTCGAGGCGTTCAACCTGACGGAGAAGACGTACGGTTACGTTCAGGGCGTCTCCATGGAGCCGGGCTCCTTCAACAGCTACACGGCGTACAGACTCCACAAGAACGCCTTCCTGACTCAGCCCACCACGTGAGTCTCACCGCTCTGGGGAAGCTTGCTTTTAGAAAGAAACACTTTATGAGAAACTACATTTTGTGTTTGACGATAAGAAGAGTGGCGAGCTGCTCCAGAGCTTTAAGCTAACGAGCTAACGCAGATAACTAGTGTGCTTTGTTCCAGTTCTGCCTCTTGAGTTATAGCTCAACTCATGAAAACATGTTTGAATGCTTGAAAGATTTATTCTTTATTCTTTGAGAGTTGCTTTTTATTGTCCACCATTTGTGTGTCGTTAGCATGAAACTGAAATGCAAAAGAAACCTCACAAAATGTGTCAAAACTACAAACTCTGCTCAGACAAAGACTACAAGACAGACAAGACTCTGTTCCCGACAAACTGGGTCAGTAGGATTTACGACGCTCTGTGAGGTCACGCAGGACCGACGGAGCTACAGGTCACGACACGGCGCCGCCGCCTCCCTTTGAAAACATACTTTCAGTCTCTGAAGCCTCCGTCAGGCCACTGAGTGCAAAGTAGACTGTGAACACTGGCCTCCGCCCAACACAGGCGTCCCACATCCAAAACATCTCACACAAGTAGTGGAAACAGCTTGAGCTCTGACTGAGCACCAAGATTAACTTTGCAAAAGGTGCAGTGACATCAGAGGGACTCGTGAAGCATCACAAGTGAGTGTAACTGTAGTGTGAAGAGGACACAGAGGTTCCCAAGTTGTGGGTGGAGATACTCACACCTATATTCTAATGAGCCAAATATAAACGGCTGGTTGACAGTACTAAAGTAAAGTACCTGTAGCACTTTAGTACGAGCGACAGGTAAACTCTGACGAGTCGTCTCTTTTCGTCTCCTGAACAGGGAGATCCACCCTGACGGGCTCCCCCCCGCCTACACCATCATCCTGATGTTCCGCCTCCTGCCCGACTCGCCCACCGAGGCCTTCGACATCTGGCAGGTGTCGAGCGGAGACCACAAGCCAGAGACCGGAGTCACGATCGACCGTAAGTATCGTCCTCTCATCTGTGTCCAGTGGTAGCTTCATATTTAACTCGCACATCTGAATCAGTATCTTTCTTTCTCTCAGTCCTCCACCTTTTCTCTCCCCCTTTCTCCCTCCATCTCTCCAATTTCACTTTGACCCCCGCCCACCTAGCATAGCCCCTTAGCCCCACGCTCATAAACACAACATAAGATGCTGTTGAGTTGTATTATGGGAAGTGTAGTGCAAAGTGCAGTTTGAGATTTGAAGGTGTTCAGGAACTTATTTCCACACAACGTTTCCCTCTCAGCTCAACATCTTTATGTTTCAGACATTCGAGCCACAGACAACAGCTCGTGGCTAAAGGAAGTTTCTTTGAGTGTTGACGTCAGTGTGTAACATCTGTTTCTCTCTCAGCCTCCAGCCAGACTGTATCCTTCTACAACAAAGACACGCGCGGGGAGATCCAGAGGGTCACATTCGACACCGAGCAAGTGAAGAGGATCTTCCACGGAAGCTTCCACAAGGTAGAAACCAGCACGAGCTGCGTGTTGTTTATCTGGATGACCTGAGACACAGATCTGCTGACACAGACGTGGTTCATGGTGCAGATGAAGACACTTCCACAGCAGTCTGTGGGTTTCTATCTTCTTTAAGTGGAGCTGAAGCTGAAATGTGTCTTTAATCCTTGAAATGAATGTTTTAGTTCTCGGCATGACCGTGGCGCCGCACATCAATCTTATCGCTCCGCTTTGTACTCGCTGGACGTCCCGAGGTCATACAGATATTGTGGATGCCTGAGATTCCAAATATGTTGCATATTACAGTCGGAGCTCCTCACGTGCAGCTTCAGACGTGTTCCTGCAGAGCGGTGTGCCTCAGACCAACAGATGGTCCTCTGCAGGTTGGGAAACGCAAAGTGAAGCTCAATTTATTCTTTATTGATTACATCCAGTTCAAACTCTCTGCTGGACTGATGGAGGAGGCCGCCTCCTGCTCGAGATGAGATGATCGGTACACGGGCTCGTGCTGAATGTGTTTAGTTTAAATATAAGCGATGACATGGATCAGAGTGTTAAGAGTTAAGATGCTCACTTTCCACTTTGTGTCTCATGTAGTCTTCATTCACCTGAGATATGATTACGTTAAGCTACAGAAATGCCAGAAGCTTCATGAACAGTTTTAAGACACTTTCTACATCTCGGTGTTTTTAGAGGATTTTAGTCCTGAACGTCTGGATCTTAAGTTCTCACAGAAACAAGCTGACAAACGTTAGCGGCAGCCGAACAGCGTGCAGGAGAAACTCTGATGTTTAACCTTTGAATCAGAGTAGAGAGGAACTCCCATGATGCACCAACACACCAAACTCCCATGATGCACCGCCGCTGCACCAACACACCAAAATATTGGGTCACTGTTATTGCTGTTAAACAATTACATCAGAGGAGGGCCTGCAGGGAGGCGTTCTTCTCCTCCACCCGCCTCTCAGCAGGAGCTCGGTCCTCTGGTAGCAAACCACAAGGGAGATCTTGCTGCGCCGTGGTTTCATCTCCCAGCATGCAGACTGAAGCAGGAAGAGATGCAGATGTTACCTGTTGCACTGTGATGGCAGCTGATGCGCTGGGTCATGTTTAGCCATTATTCACTTTTACTTCTACAATTTCTGAAACCAAAAAACATGACATTGATTGACGCGGTAGAGGTTGCTGTGTCAGTCGCAGTGTGAACTCAGCGTCAGGATCTTCACATGATGCAGAACTGATCCCTGAAGGTGAAATTCTTCCTTGGCTGCCTCCTCCCTTGCTCCACACGGAGGTCAGAGGTGTCCGTAAAACCTGGTTGCTGTCTGGAGCTCGAGGACACGTGCACGTCAAGAAGGCTGAACCTTTGATTACTGTCTCACTGTCCTGCGGCGACAATAAAAATAACTGGACTGAAGAATTGTTTTTGTAAACTTGAAGATTTAAAAGCCTTTCAGCAAGTTCAAATGTCGACGTCGGCCGCGCTCCCTGTTGGCACGTTGCAGAGAGAACCTGATGTTTGAGTCTGACGACGTCAGGAGCCGCCACATCACCACGCCTGACTCTGCTACCAACCAGCTAACTGACCACTGGATGTGCTGAGCAGCAGAGATCTGTGGATCCCTGGAGAGTCTATGTGGCTCAACTAACCAAAAGATCCTGGACGATCTGCGACAACTGCAGAGAAATAGATTAACGGTCCTGCCAGCTACCTTTCAATACAGAGTCAGAGAGCAAGAACGCAGATGGGAAGCAAAGATGCAATGACTGATGGGATATCTGGAGACGTTGGATCGAGACGAAGAAGCTACGGAAGCCCGGAGAGGAGAGTTCTGGTGATCCAATCTCTAAGTCTAAACTAAATTATAATAAAAAGAAACTTCTGGCAGCATTCAGGAGTTCTTCCAGGTGAGTTTTATAATGCATGAGGAAATTAAAACTCAGCTCGAGAAGACATTTTTACAGGTTCATTTAAAACACTGCTCTTTCAGTCCAGAGATCTGAAAGCGTGAGCTTTTGGTTAGAAGCCCGCATCTCTAACCTGCAGGCTGCTGAGGACAGGAGGCCGGAGCTGCAGGCCGACTTGTACGTGTACGACCTCAGCACTGACGGCCACTTTCATCTGCACCTATATAAACATCCTTCTCTTACTGGAACTCAAACGGTGCTTCCACACATTAGCGTGAATGTCTAAATGTGAAATCCAGACTGACGAGCCAGTAAAACACTTTCATTAGAAGCACGGCTCTAGAAGAAGACACGTCCGGTGTTCTAGTGGTACGCCTTCCAAACAAAACTCTAGAAGGTCTGGAGTTCAAAACCAGGCTGCCACCATTGTACCCCTGAGCAAGGTACTTAACCCTGAGTTGCTCCAGGGAGACTGTCCCTGGAGTTAGTTCAATGTAAGTCGCTCTGGATAAGAGCGTCTGCTCAATGACCTGTAATGTAATGTAACAAGTGTTGAGAGCGCCACACTGACGCGTTGGTGCTGAGCATCAGATAAGATGCTTCTTTCTTGGATGCCTCCGTGTTTCCATGAGCAGCGTCTGCTCTGCTCTGTTAAACAAGCTTCTGCATTTCCGTGGATGCTGACTGACCACGAGCAGCGAGCCGCGGCTGCCAGCGGGGCCGGCCCGCGGCTTTGTAGAGCAACGTTTTCCCTCCTTGCAGCTGGACTTGTTGTAAAGACTTACCACAAAATGACATCATGAGGAGATGTGGCGAGGGAGATCTGAGTCAGGAGAAATGCATCGTGGTATTGTGTGTGTGCTTAACAGAGATGAATTAAGAGTGAAGAGTCGAGCTGGATGCCTCGCTTCCTTCATGAAGGGATTCTGGGGGATTCGTCTTCCAAAGGTTGTGAAGCTTTTCCAGCTGAAACGCAGCTTTTTGAGAATCTTTGTGATTTCAGAGCCGATGAAGGTTTACTGAGAAGAGTTTACATGAAGCTGCCGCTGTGTTTTGAACGATAGTGACCTTATTAAGGAGATTAGGTGTTGACATCCCTTCCTGCTATGCTGAGAAGTAACTTCTTTAAAAGGCCACACTGATGAAAGAGGACGAATACAACAACATGGAAAATGAACCAACAAGGTGATTTATTTGATTGTAAATTCCCAGATTGCTCAACGCAAAAAGAATCAATATGACTTTCTTTACAATCCAGAACATTCTGTTGAGAATGATTGGCAGCTGGTTTATCACATTCCAGCAGAAGTGAACAGACACAGCGGAGATGATGGAGATCCTCCCTCAGCTCACGCTCTGCTCAACATTATAACGTGCAGCCCATCAGGATAAAAACCAGAGACTTGGTCGTAGAACAAAGAATGTGCCAATGAAACCTTTTTTTTTTTTGTTCCTCTTCCTCCTCTTCCTTTCCCCCTTTCTCTCTGAAGCTCCATATCCTGGTTTCACCCACTGGCGTCAAACTCAACATCGACTGCCAAGAAGTGGTTGAAAAGGAGATCAAGGAAGCCGGAAACACGTCCAGCGATGGCTACCAGGTTCTGGGCAAGATGTCCAAGTCCATCGGCTCCAAAGGAGAATCAGCAACTGTAAGTGAAATCTGATCGTTCACACAAAACTGGGAATTTAGGAGGATTTTAAACGTGTCATTTTAGTATTTGAATGATGTGTCAATGCTACTGAGGAGCAGGAAGTCTGGCAGCCTGAGAGAACTACAAACCCCCCGAACAACAACAACAAGAGTTGGATCAGACTTCAGGTTCAGTTTATCAGAAACACAGATAATAAAAAACCCAAACATGTCTTATAGACTTAAATATTATACTGTATCGTATCTCGTGTTTTTGGCTCATGATAAACGTTTTACTGATTCTCTGAAGTCACTTACTGCAGACGGCAGAGTCGTGCTAACATTAGCTAATATGATCCACTGGTTGGACCCGAATCCCACGTTTGCATAAAATGTAAAGTATCCTTGAACACATGATTGTCTTATAGCATTCTTGAACTTCTTCCAGCTAACTGTCCATTATGTTTACCTGCACACTAACATAAAGCAAACAGCGTATTCCGATAGATATTCCCATTTAGGCCTCCTAATGCAGCGTTTTCCGACACGTGTACAACATATTCAGAATATACCGACACGCGGCTGAAATATAAGTTATTTAAAGGGCAAAGCCGTAGGACGTACATCAGAACACTGGACATTAACATGAAGACGTCTTCACGGCTGCAGCATGAGACGCTTCCTGTCTTCCTCGGGGCTGAGAGGACTCGTCTTTCTATTTGTCTTCTGGGAGCTGTTGAGGGCGTATCAGAGACACATGTACCACAACACCATTTCCATGTTTCCTCTCCCCCCCCCCCCCCTCATCTCCACAGTTCCAGCTCCAGATGTTCGATATTGTGTGCAGCTTGGGCTGGACCAGCAGGGACAGATGTTGTGACCTCCCGTCTATGGTAAGAGAAACTCAGACACCTTTTACCTGCTCAACGTGTTCGTCTGTTAACCTGCAGCTGACATCAGTGTGTCTTCTTTAAATCTATACGGATTACAAAGTAGAGAAATGGGAGGTGAAGCCAAGTCATTGTTTTGAGAGTCACAAGTCTTTGCACTCAAGTCTCAAGTCTTAAACTTTGAGTTTCGAGTCCTAAACAAGTCGTAATTTTGCTCGTTTTAAATTCTGCAATTCAGGTTTTTAAGGCTGGAGTCCAAGTGAAGTCACGAGTCATTGGTGTTAAAGTCCAAGTCCAGGTGCAAATATGTTTTTTATCAGAGTGTGAAGTGACGAAGGTGAGGACTGGAGTCTCTTGGCCTGTAAACTAAATCTTTTCTTCCCTGATATCATTTGTAATTCAGCCCAGAACAAAGGAAACTGAATGATTAGCAAAATAAACCAAAGAGTTTGTGGCCTTCAGACTAAACATATGCTTTCATCGTTAGCTCATTCTGATATGATGAGACGGATCTCATTGTATTTCTGTGCAGCTCTAAATCCCCTTAAATCCCCCCAAAACTCACATCTGCTGGTGTGTACGTGCATTTCTCCCTGTTTGTGTTTGTTTTCACATCTGCGCAGCATCTTGTGTGTGTTAGCTGATCGTCTTATAGAAAACTCTCTGGCCACCTGGTTTTTCCTCAGAACATCTTTTGGAAGAGCACCGAGGCTTTGGGACAATGCAAACACTTTAATTATACATTTAGTTGCAGTTAAAAAGCAGATGAGTTTTTACTGTAGCAGCTGCGGGTCCAAATCGTGTCCTGGGTTTCTCACAGTCGTGTCTGAGACTCAGCGGCAGATCAAAAGCTCAGAGCAACATAATCAGAATCAGAAGAAACTGGAATCAAAGCAAAATAAACAGCGTGTGTACGACGCAGGAGTGTGAGCCAGCTGATACATGAAAGTACACCATAATACAAAGCACAATGTGAACTTCAGGATGCAGATTGTTGTTTTCTTGCTTTTGGCCATCCTCATCCTCATCATCATCATCATCATCATCATCATTCCAGTCGGTTACGGTAACTTTATGATGACTTTGATGCCAAGATCTGCAAGATACCAAGTGCATAAGCAATCAGATATGTTCAGTTGAACCCAGATACTTCACACACACACTGTGTGCATGATATTTAAGTAATTACATATAACCACCTGGATAAAAGCTCTATTGGAATTAGGAGCTCTTATTGTGAAATAAGCAGGAAGCGTTCTTGTTAGTGGCGCATGTAGGGTGGAGTGAACTCAGTAAAGCAGCAGGATTAACGTCAACGCTTCAGTTCTTGTTGAGTAACATTAAATGAAGTCGATTGAAGCAATGCATTCCTGCAGCCGGCAGTGCCTACATGTACCAGGATGCATTGTGCGTGACGCCCGGCAGATAAATACGTCTGAATATCCAAGTCAGACAAAACACTGAACTGTATCCTCGTCATTTTCTAGTTTCCAACTCAAGCGAAGAGAAGAAGGACGTTCAGTGTTTGAGCGGTTTCTAGATTCCCTTCACAGAGAAACAGCAGCTGATGCAGTTTGAAGTTCTTTCTTACCTCCAACTGTCCCCTCAGTTATTCTTCATCATTGTTTATTTATTTATTTTTTATATAACCTTTATTTAACCAGGATATGGCCTCATTAAGATTAAAAATCTCTTTTTCAAGAGTGTCCTGGCCGAGAGAGGCAGCAGCACAGTTACAGACATTAAACAATCACAATCACAACATTAATTAAAAGATTTACAGTTTAATTCAGTGACACTGCAGCTTGAGTAGAAAGGAAATAAAAAAGCGGAATAGACTTTGGTGATAATCTGCAGGAACATAACGACATGCACGAAGCACAAACATGAACTCTATGAGTTAAATCTTTGTTCTTCAGCAGCAGCGAGGTTTTTAAACGCAGTCTGGACTCTGGACTTTCTCAACGTGAAGTTTTCTGTCAAATAAGAGCTTTGTTTGAGCTTTGTCTGCAAAGCTGGACGTCCAAAAGATTCTTTTTAAAAGGAACTCTGGTGGATCATAGAGACTGCTGCTTGTTCTGAAATATACAGACAGGAAGTAAATATCCAAAACAAGTTCAGTGTTTAAAATCCAGAAAACCCAAACTTTAATATTAGTAAATTAATATTTCTTTCTAAATGTGTCATGCAGTATAGAAGCTGTTAAACACTGAGATAAGGGATCAGGGGAGTTCTCTTGGGTCGTTGTGTCAGATTATACAATATAAATGTTGAGGCTGTGCACCAGACTCCATTGACAAAAAGGTCATTTTACCTCACAATGGGGGTTGCTGGTCTAACGCTGCCTCGATTACACAAACAAATCACTGGTTTTATCAATGGAGCCTGGTGGCTTTGAAGAGAGCATAAATAACCTGTGTGACAAAAAGGTGAAGCGGTGAAAATATTCTAAATACAGCGGACACTTGAACATTTATAGATTTCTTTACGTGTGTAAAACACGTCCACTGCAGAACATTGTTTCCTGTTTCCTGTCTGTTTCTACAAACTGCATCTACTGCAGGTGAGAAGAAGCTCATACAACCTCACAACATCCGAACTGTCCCTTTAAATAGTTAATCAATTGTTAGAATGGTTTCCCTCACAACGTGTTGTCCTGCTGTGTTACTTGGTTTGTAGATGACGGAGGTTGCAGCAGCAGAGACCGCACTGTGTGGTTGATGAGCAACACTACAGGTGCTGCAGATTGTCTTGTATGAAACTCATAATCAGGCCAATAATGAAGGTTTATTGATGTTAAAGCATTAGGTTTCATCGACCTTTTGTAGTTCCTCCTTTGAAAGATATTATTATCCGTCTCTTCCTGCCTGGGCGTCCTTAAAAGTCCTCGTCTCCTGGAGGCTTGTTAGATTCCCAAACTGCTTCATTGCTCCTGTACTCGCTTCTCCTGGAACTTCCCCCAGGCTGTCCCGGTGCCCACCCCTCACAGCCGTGGCTTCTGCTTCTTGTACAAGAGTTCAACCTGCAGACATGTTGTCAGACTGTTTACCTGACAGTGACGAGCTCTGGGAAATACTTGTAGTTCTGTGTTAACACGAGTGCATCGTGTAGCTGCTCACTCACAGTTTACGTGTTTAAACTTCATGAATCATCTGCTGCTGGTGAAGTGACACGGAGCTGTTCGACTCTGAAGGTTCATTCTGTCTGTATGTTTCTGTTTCCTTCTCTTCAGAGAGATGACCTGAAGTGTCCTTCTCTTCCCAACTCCTGCACCTGCACTTCAGCGGGCACCGGGCTGCCGGGGCCTCAGGGACCAATGGTGAGAACTCCTTCATCTCTCTCTTCTTCATTCATCGTTTGGTCTTTAAATAGTTAGAAATATGGAAAAAGTTTCTCAAAGTCTTTAAATGTCTTGTTGTGTCCAAACACGAAGATATTCACTTTAATATGATATAAAACAGAGAAAAGCAGGAAGTCTCCATATTTAAAAGGCTGAAAACGGCATTTTTTGCCATTTTTGCATGAAATATTACTTTAACAATTCATCGATTATCAAAATGTAGGCGATTATTTTTCCGTCGACGGATTAATTGATTAGTAGTTGCAGCTCTAATTAGCAGTTAATAAAGTAGTGCAGTAGTAAAAGAACCAGATATCATCTTTTTATTATTCCACACATTGTTCTTCCTTGTAAAAACCTGGTGCCTACATTACCCACAATGCAACTCGACCACGTCTGTGGGAGATTCTGGTGTGTTATGCTAGTAGTGGGATTTTTAAAATGAGAACACTGCGCCCTAAAGCACGTTAGCCCTGAAGCACGTTAACTCTGAAGCACGTTTACCCTGAAGCACGTTAACCCTGAAGCACGTTAACCCTGAAGCACGTTAACTCTGAAGCACGTTAACCCTGAAGCACGTTAACTCTGAAGCACGTTAACTCTGAAGCACGTTAACCCTGAAGCACGTTAACCCTGAAGCACGTTAACTCTGAAGCACGTTAACTCTGAAGCACGTTAACTCTGAAGCACGTTAACTCTGAAGCACGTTAACCCTGAAGCACGTTAACCCTGAAGCACGTTAACTCTGAAGCACGTTAACCCTGAAGCACGTTAACTCTGAAGCACGTTAACTCTGAAGCATGTTAACCCTGAAGCACGTTAACTCTGAAGCACGTTAACCCTGAAGCACGTTAACTCTACTACCTGAAGCACGTTTACCCTGAAGCACGTTAACCCTGAAGCACGTTAACCCTGAAGCACGTTAACTCTGAAGCACGTTAACCCTGAAGCACGTTAACCCTGAAGCACATTAGCCCTGAAGCACATTAGCCCTGAAGCACGTTTACCCTGAAGCATGTTAACCCTGAAGCACGTTAACCCTGAAGCACGTTAACCCTGAAGCACGTTAACCCTGAAGCACATTAACTCTCTGAAGCACGTTTACCCTGAAGCATGTTAACCCTGAAGCACGTTAACCCTGAAGCACGTTAACTCTCTGAAGCACGTTAACCCTGAAGCACATTAGCCCTGAAGCACATTAGCCCTGAAGCACGTTTACCCTGAAGCATGTTAACCCTGAAGCACGTTAACCCTGAAGCACGTTAACTCTCTGAAGCACGTTAACCCTGAAGCACGTTAACCCTGAAGCACGTTAACCCTGAAGCACGTTAACTCTCTGAAGCACGTTAACCCTGAAGCACATTAGCCCTGAAGCACATTAGCCCTGAAGCACGTTTACCCTGAAGCATGTTAACCCTGAAGCACATTAGCCCTGAAGCACATTAGCCCTGAAGCACGTTTACCCTGAAGCATGTTAACCCTGAAGCACGTTAACCCTGAAGCACGTTAACTCTCTGAAGCACGTTAACCCTGAAGCACATTAGCCCTGAAGCACATTAGCCCTGAAGCACGTTTACCCTGAAGCATGTTAACCCTGAAGCACGTTAACCCTGAAGCACGTTAACTCTCTGAAGCACGTTAACCCTGAAGCACGTTAACCCTGAAGCACGTTAACTCTCTGAAGCACGTTAACCCTGAAGCACGTTAACCCTGAAGCACGTTAACCCTGAAGCACGTTAACTCTCTGAAGCACGTTAACCCTGAAGCACGTTAACCCTGAAGCACGTTAACCCTGAAGCACGTTAACTCTCTGAAGCACGTTAACCCTGAAGCACGTTAACCCTGAAGCACGTTAACCCTGAAGCACGTTAACTCTCTGAAGCACGTTAACCCTGAAGCACGTTTACCCTGAAGCATGTTAACCCTGAAGCACATTAGCCCTGAAGCACATTAGCCCTGAAGCACGTTTACCCTGAAGCACGTTAACTCTGAAGCACGTTAACTCTGAAGCACGTTAACTCTGAAGCACGTTAACCCTGAAGCACGTTAACCCCGGGACACTTCTTTGCAATGCCTCATAAAAATGTTTTAAGAGGGGGGAGAAGGTCGAGTGAGGTGCAGCATGACGGAGACCGACCGGTGTGATAAACCTGCTGATGTGCAGATATTCACACACAACTATCTTAGTCTTCTCTACACAAATATAAACATCACATAAACAAACTAATATCACTTTCTTAAAAATACATATCCTTGTTACCGGTGTTGGGGTTCAACTAGTTACATGTTACAACATTACGTAATTAAACTACAAAATAATATATTAAAAATATATTTAAAAATATATATATTTAAAAATATATATATATATTTAAAAATAGCTATATAACACTATATATATACTTATATATATATATAGTGTATAAACAGTATATATATATATATATATATATATATATATATATATATAGTGTATATACAAACCATATATATATATTTAAAAATAATAATACATATATATATAAAACAAATATATATATATATATATATATAATATACTGTTTATACACTATATATATATATATATATATACACATATATTTAAAAATATATTATATATATATTTTTTTTTATATTTATATAAATATATATATATATATATATATATATATAAATATATATAAATATATATATATTATATAAATATATATATTATATAAATTATATAATATATATATATATAATATATATATATTATATATATATATATATAGTGTATATATGTAGAATTGTGTTAAACTGTTCCACTCTTACTTCACTACTTAAAATCTCCACGAATAACTTTTAAAGAATAACTTTTATGACTGAATATAAGATGATAGAAGATGTTAAATCAGATTCTTACTGGAAGTGATGGGTTTTCTTGTTTTATTTCATAAATTAAATATAATGAAACTAAAGCCACACAGTCCTGATGAAGCAGATTCATCTTTGAGTTTTAAACTTTCAATAAATACAGAAAGATGTGTTTGTGACTTGATCACTGATCAGGACTTCTTTAATATCACTCTGAGGGAAGAACACACAATTATTCCACTTTCTGTGTTAATGTGACGTTAATGTGAAGGAATCTTGCTAAATGATAAAAGAAAAAATAGATTACTAATTATATTTCATATTTTACAATGTCAGAAAGAAAATCCTACTTCATATGTCTTAGACTTTCTTAGACTTTTTAAAGAACAAAGACATTTTAATACTATGTAATACCTTATTAATCTTTTGTAAGACAGTTTGTTGTGTGTAAGAGTCCTGATTTACAGTCATATTGAGGCCCTTTAACTTTGACAGTTTGTTGTGTGTAAGAGTCCTGATTTACAGTCATATTGAGGCCCTTTAACTTTGACAGTTTGAAGCTTTGTCTCGTGTTTGTTGTGTTAACGTGACAAACGCTCGTCCTCTTCAGGGTGCCCCCGGCAACAAAGGTCCCCGAGGTGAAAGAGGAGAGGCCGGTCCTTCTGTGAGTACTTCTTCTGTCATCTTTAAAAGTGCTGCTTTACCTCTCGTAATCACCACTGAAGAAGAAATCCATGTCAGTTTGTTCTGAGCTGCATCAGCTCTCAGCCCTGGATGAAAACAGCAGATTGTTTGAAGCAGGAAGGCTTTGAAGAGCGAACACATCTGATTCCACTTATTCAACCAGTGTTTTCCCCACTGATATGAAGGGGAGGTCCGGCAGCATTCCTCGTCTCCTGTTGGTCTTTTCCACACATTGTAAAAGTCTTATACTTGAAGTGGGACGAGAGTCTCGGCAACAAACTCCTCCCGTGTTTCTTATCTGACCTTCTCGCTTTGTTTCACAGGGGCAGATCGGCCCGCATGGAGATAACGGACCACCTGGACCCATGGGTCTGCCCGGTCCTCAAGGACCCAGCGGCCTGTCCATCCCAGGAGAGGCTGTGAGTGCACACACACACCTGACACACACACACACGCCCGGCGATGCCTTCCAGCAGCTCAACATAAATCCAACTAAATGGAGATTATTTAGCGATTTATTATGAAGGGAATTTCCAAACTGGGGAGGATCTGCAGCACAGACTCACATTCCTTCATGAGGAAGAAGTGATACCAGAGAGACCTGGATGTTTCTACATCACCTCCATCTCACCTCTGAGATGAGGTGCAACATGTTCACACAGCACTGCACCACATTTATGTAACAGATCAAGTCACTTTGCATATTGAGATTGTAGATAATCTGAATCTGTGGGACTTGTTTGTGAGGAAACTGGTGCCGATATTACAGAAGAGATTTGAAATGATAATAAATAAAAAGACTTTTGCAATCAAACAAAAGTTTTACAACTTAAAATATTACATAAAGTCTAGTAAAATAGTGAAGATGCATATATGATGTCAAAGTTATAAGCATCCAACACAAACAAATGTTGATAAGAGTTATTAAACCTGACGGTTCCCTTTCATCAAGTCACATTTTATTATTCTTTCAATCACTAAAACCTTCTGCTGCCACGTAGTGTGGCCTTTATCGTCTTAGCATTCTCCATTCACAAACATGAAACGGTTAGCATAGCTTAAGTTTAGCTACAAATGACCAAATCCATCCCATAAACTCTACCTGGTTAGAAAACCTGAATAACTAACAGGTAACATGCGATCACAACATCTGCTGACTGGTGTTAATAAAACATTTAGTTATCTCTCTCTGCACTGTGAGATCCAACGTAACACTAATAACTTTACACCCAGAGCTCCCGGCTGTTGTTCCAACTACAGGTTGTACTTCCGTAATGATGCAACCAGCCCAGTGCATTGTGGTTATTGTAGGTTTTCTACCCTTTGAGCAAAATGAAATACAACAACCATGTTCCTCTGGTATTTGAATCTATTTGTTTTATAGAAATACGATCGGTCCAGCGTTGAAACACTTCTTTAAAGCTAGCTTCCAAGTATCTATGTTGCTTCTTGATGGGACGTTTAAGAAGCAGGAGTCGAGTGTAACTGTACATGTCCTCCTGCAGGTGTACAGGTTGACCACATACTAAAGAAACACAATGTAAGATCTCTTAACTCCGCCTCTTCCTGTTAGCATCAGCACGCTACGAGTGCTAGCAGAAATTAGCAAGTCCTCCCTCGCAGAAGTGATTTTAAAAATGGATTTGACGCTCATCGCTTCCCTTAAACCTGCGTCCTGACACGTTTGTTGACAAGTCTGAATTTGAACACGATCCAGATCACATGTTATCACCAGGTGTGAATTGGGCATTAAAGCTGGAGATGTAATGAAATCAGCGAGAGGACTTCCACATGTGGTCGGGCTGATGAAGTCCATGTGTTCTGCAGGCATTTACATGTGCTTTTCCTTAAGCCAATAACAAAAATAAACATTATTTATATGGCCTTTCCAAACAATGTTACAAAGGAACAACACAATTAAGAATCCGCACCACAAATTACATGAAATCAAAAACATGGAAATTGAAACATAAAACCTACTTTATTAAAAGGCATAAAACAGAAAACTTCCAGATGCACATCACATATAATATCAGGTGGAAAGAAGAGAAAAGAAATGGACATAATGTGACAAGATGAAGCGTACACTTGTAGTTGAGTACGAAGGCTCTGAACCCTAATGCAGCAACACGTCTTCTTATGTCATGTGACTGTATCTGTTTCTGTTTCCCGCCTTCAGGGCCGTCCTGGACCAAAGGGAGACCACGGAGACTCGGGCTTACCTGGACAGAAAGTAAGTGCAGCTCTGGCTGAATGAAGGCTTTTAAACAGGAAACGAGGATTGAGATTGACTACTAGTGCGGAGTCTGGCCGGACTCTCCAGCTGGGGAGAGAGAACGGCTCGCTGCAGCAGGTTTCTGAATATTACTTTTAAATTTAACTTCTGCAGCGAATGAGCCAAGAAGAAGTCAGCCTGATTAACAGCGCTGGTTGAGTGTTGGCCTGCGGTCAGACGCTACATCCTCCTTAATGCAAGTTGTTTTATCTGGGATTATATACGAGGAGCTGAGGTCCAACCTGGCTTTTCCAGGAATTGGAAGAAAAAAATGACACCTGTGTTTATGAAGCACATGTTGGCCTGAGAGGGAAGAAGATCGTGGGTGAAGCTCTGACCTCAGAGCAGGAAGAGACTTTGTGTTAATAATAATAATAATAATAATAATAATAATAATAATAATAATAATAATAATAATAATTTTATTTTAAGATAAAGTAAGAAAACTGATCATTTCTAAAGACAGGCGGCCCGCGCAGTTTAAGTTCAGGTCACATTAAAGATTAGACTGCAGATGAGCTATGAAATGTTGTCCCACTGCAGGTTAACAGATTAGATTCAGATTCAGGGGGGAAGAAGAAATCAATTGGTTGGGTTTAATATTTCTTTAAAAGCCATCTTTATTGTTTTTGTTTTGTGTTATTGAATCCACGGTGTGACTAAGACTCCACGGTGTGACCGAGACTCCACGGTGTGACTGAGTCACCACGGTGTGACTGAGACTCCACGGTGTGACCGAGACTCCACGGTGTGACTGAGTCACCACGGTGTGACTGAGACTCCACGGTGTGACCGAGACTCCACGGTGTGACCGAGTCACCACGGTGTGACTGAGACACCACGGTGTGACTGAGACTCCACGGTGTGACTGAGTCACCACGGTGAGACTGAGACTTCACGGTGTGACTGAGACTCCACGGTGTGACTGAGACTGAGACTCCACGGTGTGACTGAGACTCCACGGTGTGACCGAGACTCCACGGTGTGACTGAGACTCCACGGTGAGACTGAGACTTCACGGTGTGACTGAGACTCCACGGTGTGACTGAGACTGAGACTCCATGGTGTGACTGAGACTCCACGGTGTGACCGAGACTCCACGGTGTGACCGAGACTCCACGGTGTGACCGAGAGTCCACGGTGTGACCGAGACTCCACGGTGTGACCGAGAGTCCACGGTGTGACCGAGACTCCACGGTGTGACCGAGTCACCACGGTGTGACTGAGACTCCATGGTGTGACTGAGACTGTGTTGATGGAGCAGGCAGGCTGCAGGTGAGCACTCTGGAGCAGATGCTATAGCAACATGCATTTAATGACTTGCAGACCACGCAGGTCCTGGTTTATAATGGCCAATAAAACAGATCTGGAATATATTATGTTCCCTGTAAATCTGATGCTGCGGCATCAAAGACCAGAGACGATTGGTAATAAAAGTAGTGAGCAGTTTCAGAGCAAATGAGCGTAAAAAAAGAAGACGTGTGTTCGACACGCAGAAATCAAACTGGTTTGAATGTTCAGTCGGAGCAGTGGGAACCCGTTTAATGTGAAGTTCTGATCAGTTTCCTTGTGTGTTTGCAGGGTTCACCGGGTCCTGTCGGTTCCGCCGGCCCCATCGGACCAGCTGGAATCAGGGTGAGTACACACAGGCTGGTTTTAATGGCAGCCGTGTCTCCGAATCCTTCAGACATGAACTGTATCGCTTCAGGTCGTCAGTCTTGATCTTGTGTTTCCAGGGCCCCCCAGGAAAGGATGGATCGACGGGACCCCGAGGCCCCACAGGGCCCATGGTAAGAGTTTCAATGCTTCTACACATGTACTCAGTGAGGCACGCTAACCCAGCTCATCTCCACCAACATTTAACAAGCGGATTGTTGATTTAACTTTCTCTCAAATCGTGTGTCTGAAGAATCCTTTAACATTTACACAGATGAACCATTTTCTTGGTTAAAGTGATGAAGATGCTTTTGCTCGTCTTCTAACTCAGTGGTTCTGTTTCCTTGCAGGGACCTCCAGGATCTCCTGGAGCACAAGGTGGTGGAGGAAAACCAGGGAACCCCGGAGACTCCGGGACTCCTGTAAGTGTCCTGGCTGTCGGCTTTGAATCCAGCCGGAGATTAAACGATGTCCTGTCGACTAAACCGTTTTAACTTTCTGTTTTTAGGGCGCTGTCGGTTCAAAGGGAGACAAGGGGGAGAGAGTGAGTACATCGGGATTTATTTTTGAACATTTAAAAACCTTAAGTTTGAATCCAAAGTGAGATAAAGAAAACCTTGACTGGACTCAATCAGTCGTTCTTAAAAAATACTTTTTAATATTTAGAAACAAGATTTGGAAGATTGCCTTAATCTAATTTAAGAAGATAAGGTTTTGGAACTCGTGAAGCTAAATGTCTTGTTAGGACAGAATGTCATGTCAAGACATAACCGAGGACATGTGAAGATGTAAGAACGCCAAACAACGATCAAATCTTAAGAAAGGATTTCTATTTAATCCAAATGTTTGACAAAAGGTCAGAGCTTCTGAGCTGTTTCATGCAAGTACTTTAAGGATGTGGCATGTAGTTCACAGCACACAAGAAGCTCCACAGATAAAACAAAGTGAAGATGGATCAATGCAGAAATCGAAATCTACCGAAAGTGATCAAAGTGAAGGAATCAAACATCAGGAATAATAGATTCATACATCTCAACTAAGTTTGCAAAGGGTGGAGAATGTTAATATAAATCTTATCTAATGTTATTTTATGTCCTGTTTAAGTGAGTTCAGCAGTTTATAACTTGTTAACACCTGCTCGCTTTATGTGCATGCTTATTGAGGAGTTTTAATTATTACATTTCCCTTCATTCTTTATTGTAAAACATTTATTTGATCAATTAAATGTTCAGTTCAAACCCTAAATCTGCACATTTCACAGAACTCTAGTAAATAATGGATTATTTATGATACGGTATAACATCAGTTTCCATCTGCAAATAACCTCAGATGTACATTTTATTCCCGTTTTGTCTTCACGTCTGTCTTTGTGTCCACAGGGCGACTTCGCTCCTCAGAACATGATGCGATCTATTGCCCGACAAGTGTGCGAGACGCTGGTGAACGGTACGTTTGGAAAGTTGCGTCTCTGTGACGCAGCCTCTCGGGTTCGTTAACACTTTTCTCTTCTGGTGTTGCAGCACAAATGACTCGAGTCAACACGCTACTGAACCAGATCCCTAACGGCATGTACCGCAGCAACAACCCGGGTCCCGCAGGGCCCGCAGGACCCACCGGCAGGCAGGGACCCCGCGGAGAGCCCGGCGCCGCGGGAAGGAGCGGATTACATGGAAATCCAGGTTCACCGGGACAGCAGGGAGAGAGAGGTACGACACTGTGGATCTGAAAGAGACGGATCAACGCTTAAAGAAATGTTTTGCGTCACATTAAAGTGAATCTTGTGTCCGATCCGTTTCCTGCAGGCGCTGGAGGAGAGAAAGGTGAACGAGGACTGTCAGGAGTCGGACAGAAGGGACTGAGAGGACCTGCTGGTACGTCTCCATCGACATGCTGCTCAACGCACAACCTTTGATTAAAAACAAACAACATTAGAGCTGAAAGATGTTTTATGGCTTCATCACAGACAGCTGATGGTTCAGTGTCATCGATAGCCTGATGGCCTGATGGTCTAGTGGTACGCCTTCCAAACAAAACACTAGAAGGCAATGCCACCATTGTACCCCTGAGCAAGGTACTTAACCCTGAGCTGCTCCAGGGAGACTGTCCCTGTACTGAGTTCAATGTAAGTCGCTCTGGATAAGAGCGTCTGCTAGATGACCTGTACTGTAATGATAGAAGACAGAGACAAGCAGTAACAACGTTTGTGCCTCAGAAATGTTCAGTCGTAACAAAATACTAAAAGTTATGAGACAACAACCTGCAAAACCTCGACAATAAGAACAAACCCAAAGATTTATAAAGATATCAAACAGAGAAAATAAGAAAATCCTCACATCTGAGAAGATAACTGAAACAATTAATTGATTTATGATAAAGTTAGATAATATTCTGGATCATCAACCTGGGAACTGTTTAATTATGTTTATGACTTTATCAGACTCACGGGGACAGATTCTTAAACTGGTGCAGTATTGAGAGAGAGCGCTGCAAAGTAAAAGTGTAACTCAGCGTGCTCTAAAAGATGTTCCCTATCAGCTGATTCACACGATGTGGAAGCGACACAAGACCTCAGGATGAACTTAGTTAACATCACAAGCAGTGAAAGGTAAAGACACGGCTGTTATTACATTGCAGCGCTCGCACTCAAAACTGGACCAATTTTATAAAAATGTCCCCATTTCACAAACAACGTGGGAGAAAAAGGTTCTTAAAGATTAAATGTATGAATTTACGCATCAACATTTGACACAAACCTCTCGGACAGACTTGTAGGACGTCACTTCCCTACGAACCTCAGCAGCTCGTGCTGCACACAGAGCGATGATGTCAGCTGTAACCCTGCAGCTCAACCCACAATCCAGACCGAGGCAAACGAGGTCAAGTTGTGGAAACTGTGCGAGCAGGGAGGGAAAGGTCCTGGAGAAGGAGGAAGTGGACAGCAGTGAGTCATTCATTCACAACATATGCGGAGGACGGCGAGGAGGAGGAGGAGGAGGAGGGGAGACTTTCCAAGCCGGCTTTGTCCGTGTCTAGACATAACGCAGAGAGGGAAAAAGGATCAGCAGATTCCTTTTCCCTCTAACAGTTCAGTTTTACGTTCCAAATGTTTGCCCGAGACCGTCAGCAGATGTTGCAACAGCTTTTAAAAAGACATATTCCAGCTGACGTCGTAGCAGAAGATCTGATTTGGTTTAGAGATGATGAAGCTCCCCCTGGAGGTTTCACTGTGGGCAGCGCTACAAGAATATAACAAGCGTTCTAAACTGTTTTCTATTGTTCAAATGATCATAAAAACACAAACACATGGAGGAGATTCAGAGAGTCGTCGGTGTGAACGTGTGCTTCACTTTGCTGCATGTCTTGTGTACTTCAGCTCACGTTACAAGCTGCTACAACTAACTGTTCTTTATTTATTACAAATAAATCAGAAGGTCTTAAAGGAACGACAGCAAGAGTCAAATATCCAAATATCTTCACTTAATTATTACAAAAGAAAAACAGCAAATCCTCCCGACTGAGGATCTAAAGACGCTTTCAGCAGCTCATCCCCTTTAGTAAAGAATGTGCAGCCTGTCTGCACAATGTCTGTTCAACCATTTTAAATGAAACAACTTAATATTTAAGGCTGAACCTAAATAGATTTGATGAAATGCTTCTGAATCACAAACCTACTTAGGAGTAAATCACACTTGTGTTGCAGCGTCTGCAGAGTAAAGACATGAAACCCAACACGTTGAAGTCTGCTGTGTTACGTTCCCCTGAGAAGCTCAGACCTTCTGTGTTTTGCCACCAGGTCCACAAGGAGAAAGCAGGACTGGCCCCCCCGGCCCCTCGGGCTCCGCTGGACCTCGCGGTCCCCCCGGACGTCCGGGGTACGCAGGAGTGCGCGGGCCCCCCGGCCCCCCTGGATACTGTGACTCCTCTCAGTGTGTCGGTATTCCTTACAACGGGCAGGGATACGGTACGTAGCGACGCGAGCACGAGGCGCTTCACTTATTATAACAACATCTTTGTAAACGTTGCTAATTATTAATCAGCTGGTGGATTTTCCAATTTGGGATAAAACTTTAGAGAAACGTTCCAACATGTTAAGAGACTCACTGAACTTCTGCCTCCCTGAGGCAACATGGATACAGGAAGTGATTAGCCTAGCTTAGCACAAAGACAGGCAGCAGAAGGAAACTGCTAGCTTAGCTCCACCAACAGAGAAAACGTGACTGTGTTTAGGATTTCATTATTATTAAACCTAACATATTAACATGTTTATCTTATTTATTTATTAATACCTCAATTTACTCGTTTATTTATTCACCGGTTCAATAACCAACATACGACATGTAGGCTAGCAGTTTCCCCCCGTTTCCAATCTTTGTGCTAAGCTACGCTAAACATGGAACGACACAATAACAAGAGACCGATGAGTTTGTGCGATTAAAGGACCTCAGACACGTTAGGATAACATAAAGTCCAATAACATTTCTATATTAATATAAATATTGAGGCTCTGTTTTTGTTTTAATGATACTTTGGACCTTTGGCGCCGACAATATTGGTGTCCGCCAGTGGAAAGTAACTTAAGTACAAGCAATCTAGTAATCTAATATTTCCATTTAATGCTACTTTATAGTTCTATTTATTTCACAGCAGATTATTATTATTATTATTATTATTATTATTATTATTATTATTATTATTATTATTATTATTATTATATAAAGTCATTAAAATAAGCTCCACCTTCACCAGCTGCAACATTAAAGTGATGAACACATTAATGCATCAATAATTATAATCCTATAATATAATATGTATATAGGATTCTGCATCACAAGTACTTTTACTTTTGGTACTTTAAGTATATTTAGATGCTAAACAGAGTATTTATACTTTATATTGATGTACTCTCTGTGGTGTTGGTTTGTGTCACAGTGTCGGGCCTTTAAACACACGAGGGTCTCAAATGTTGGAACGCTTCCTCTGGAGGGTTAATGCACGTGTGATATTTACTAATCAGTGAAGAAGTTGTTGATTCTCTGTCTCCTCTGCTTCGACCCGACTGACCCCTTCGTCCTCTTTGGCCTGTTTCAGGTTCACCGTAGTAGACTTTCTGTGCTGCTTTCACTGACTGAAACAAAAGTCCTGTAACTGAAACACTTCTCACACGCTCTAAAGCCGGCGAAGGACATTAACAAACAACACAACAACAAAGAGGGAAACTAACCACGACTCACAGCCAGTAGAGCGGCGGCGGCGGCGGCGGCTCCTGTTTAGTTTGCATCTTGACGCCAAAGACCAAACAAAGACACGTTGTGTTCGGTGGAGGAGCATGCACCCAACAACAACAAACACATACTAACAGCGGTGGATTAGTAACAGAGTGCAGCATCGCCGGCAACAACAGCAAACGGCTCTGTTACGACGTGTAAATAAACTAATGTGTGCTTGTAAATGATGTTTCAGTCCAGTGCTCTACATTCACGTTAACATCTTCACATTCAACGCTTCTTTCTGCAACTCAACAACCTGCTTCACTGAATGCCGACAAAAACGCCTCATTTTTAAAAATGATTTATTATTTTCCTGCCTTCGTGTTTGTAGCTGTTTTAACCCCCCCACCACCACACACACACACACACACACACACACACACACACACACAATGCACTTCTTATTGAGCTTTATTTCTGAATATGTTTCTGTATAACTTCTCTTTATAACCTTCAGCCTGTTGCACCAACACCTTCTGTGTTTTATTAACTTAGTTTCATCAAAATCATATTAAAATCTTAATATCGGAGTTGATCCTGTGAGAGATGAGAGTAACTAGTAACAGGAGGTAACTGATGATCTCGCCTGTGTATCAAAGATCCTTTATACGTGAAGATGCACCACAAATGTTATTAAATCTAATCAGCTTCCAAACTTTGCATATATTTAAAGACATAAATAACTAAAACTCTAATTATCTTTTACAACCAGACTACAAAGAAAAGAGAATCTACATCCATCTGAAGTGAAAGTGACTTATTAACGTCCTGATTCAGAACTATTCGGTTGATGAACTTTAATACTTTTCATTAAGTGAAGCTACATAACGTGAAGTAACGACAGCAGCGTGCGGAGACGACCTTCTGATTAATGCACTTTGATCTGCACGGTGACGTTTGACAATCAGAATGAAAAGCATTGCTCCCTGAATGTTTTCTAAAGAGGAGAAGTGTTCAGAGAGTTCAACAACATATTCTAGTTCAACATTAAACAGCTTCTGCAAACTAAACCCTGAACGAATCATGAGATCATAAGATGTTACACACAGAACACAGTTAAACACATTACTGACTTTAATTATTAAGGATTAGAACACAAAGCTTATATTCCTCAAACATAAAGATATAAATATGTTGTAAACAAGGATAAAGATGTGCGAGCCGACACACAGGATGTATTGTGCAAACTGAACTAAAGCTGCAACTAAAAACTATTTTCAATATCTGCATTAAAAACAACTTAAAGCAGTAATTGGTCAGAGTTGGTGCAGCAGCAGCAACAGCAGCTCAGCTGTAGCAGCAGCTCAGCAGCAGCAGCAACAGCAGCAGCAGCAACAGCAGCAGCAACAGCTCAGCAGCAGCAACAGCAGCAGCACAGCTCAGCAGCAGCTCAGCAGCAGCAGCAGCTCAGCAGCAGCAGCTCAGCTGCAGCAGCTCAGCTGCAGCAGCAGCAGCAGCTCAGCAGCAGCAGCAGCTCAGCTGCAGCAGCTCAGCTGCAGCAGCAGCAGCAGCTCAGCAGCAGCAGCTCAGCTGCAGCAGCTCAGCTGCAGCAGCAGCAGCAGCTCAGCAGCAGCAGCAGCAGCAGCAGCTCAGCAGCAGCAGCAGCAGCAGCAGCTCGGCAGCAGCAGCAGCTCAGCAGCTCGGCAGCAGCAGCAGCTCAGCAGCTCAGCAGCAGCAGCTCAGCAGCAGCAGCAGCAGCAGCTCAGTAGCAGCAGCAGTAGCTCAGCAGCAGCAGCAGCAGTAGCTCAGCAGCAGCAGCAGCTCAGCAGCAGCAGCAGGTTGATGTAGAAATGTTTTCAGATGCTCATCAGACCTCCGTCAGTGATGAATCCAAATTAACGTTATCTTTGTGTATTCGTGTCTCACACGTCCTGCTTCTTCCTGTTAGCAGACATTCGCAAATTAGCGAGCGAAACATTAGAATAAATTGTCCCTCAGCAGCTGCCCCCCCCCTGTAGGTTACTAACATCTGTGTCAGCGCTTCACAGCAGTCACACACACAAACAACATTCAAGGTTTCTTTTTGTGCATGTTGAGACAAACTGATGCTCAATTGGCCCAAACGCTCTCTCCGAGCAGGCCAGTACCCTCCTGAACCTGAACCCCACCCCCGGGTGGTGCCGGCCCCCGAGGAGGACGAGCCGTCTCTAAACCAGCGTCGGAAGAGATCGCTATCGAGACAGACATCCAGCAGGCAAACATCATAAGACGAGTTCTCTTTGTTTCTCTTGTTTGGATTCATGCACATTCACACACACGCAAAACAAACGGGGTTTGACATCTCGACTAATGGAAAACACCTTTAAATGTGTGAATATTGATTTGTGTGGCAGGGGGGGGGGCTCATTGTAACAGAAAGTGTGTGTTCGGTCGGGACGTCACAGTTAATCTAATTCACTCTTATGGCAGTTAATCTAGACTTAATATTTATCAGTTTTCCTTTAATCCGTCACAGCTCATTTTAACGTTTAAAGGTGGAATTGCATGTCTGTGGTGTATATTTAGTTCATGTTTGTTACATTTCGTTGTGTTTTAACCAGAATAAAGTTGTTCTTGTCATTTTCTCAGTATCGCAGTGGAAGCCTGAATGTTGCTGCTTCATGTCTGAACTGCAGATTGTGAATTCCACAGCCTTATTTTCTTATTTATTTCTGAGAACAGAAGAGGCATTTTTCAATAAAACTACTGAAAATTTACAAGAGTGTGTTGTTGGTTATTTGGGGCTGTTTCCTCAGGGGGGGGGGGGGAGTTGGAACACGGCCATAAAAACATCAAAATATAGTTTGTCATGAAAAGTGACAGTTTAATATTTCATATATATATAAATCAGAATAGTGTGTTGACATACAAGGCAAAGTAATAATTAAAGTCATTACAAAATCATCAGTCATAAAAAGGTTTAAAAAAATCATAGTAAAATATATCATTCAAAATAAAATAATCGTAGTATGGAATGTTATAATATGCCAAAAGCATATTAAAAAGTATGCCATAAAAAAAAGGTCATAATAATAATGTTATTAAAAATTATGCCAAAAGTCCTGTCATGATAGATTCTAGTATGTTGTAAAAAGGTAAAGAAAAATTATAAAAGTAATCGTAAAATATATCATTCCAAAATAAAGTAATCAAAGTATAGAATATTATAGTTTGTCAAAAAAAGATGAAAAATTATGCCATAAAAAAAGCTTTTAATAAAGTCATAAAGTCTTTTTTTAAAGTCATAAATAAGTAAAACTATAGTTTGCCATAAGAAGGTTTTGTTTTAAAGTCATAAAGAAGTCATAGTATAGTGTGTCCTAAAATAGTAATTGTTGAAGGCATAAGGAATAATAAATAAAAACGTTAAGCGCCACAGGGGGGGGGGGCAGACTTCAGTGGACCTCAGCTCTTAAATTAGTGATAAAAGAAGGTTCAACAGGAGGATCATCGTGAAGCACAAAGAGGGAAAGACTTCCATCCTGCACTGGAAACTTGGAGAGACAGAAACTCTGAAAGTGTTTTAAAATGTTCTCCGCCTCGTCGAAAACTCTCTTTTTATTTTAACGACCCTGAACTCCAGAAAGGATACCCAGCCGCCTCTGACATCATGCGTTTATTAAATATTAATGCTTTACAGCTTCCACACTTTAACGTTCTTGTCTGTCCAACGTGTAGAAACATGGTGTAATCGTTGCTTTAATAATGAGCTGCAATAATCCATTCATAACTCCATCAACACAGAATTATGCTGCAATTTATTTAGTCCCAAATAAGTTTGTGGTTCCGTCTTATTTCATCAAATCTGCTGAGGTTCATCCTTCAACAATTTCAGCAAAATTGCCAAAATTCAGCAGGTTCAGTCTCTTAAATATGAGGATCTGTATCATTTAGTTTGTGGACTGTTGGTCGGATAAAACAAGGAATTTAAAGATATAATTTGGAAGCTGTGAAGCCTCGTTCCTCCCTCGAGCTTCACGCTTATCAGCAGCTTTGAACTTCCTCCCTCAATCCTGCAACAGAAAACATGCGGAAGCCATCTTTGATGGTGGCAAAATGAAAAGCATATCTGAACCAGATGAAATGTTTTGGGACGTTTTGCTGATGAAGGTCATTTGGAAGAAACTGCAAACTGCACGTACGTTCCTCCCATCCTGCCGAGTGCACATCTGATTAAAGACGAGGATCAAAGGAAAGGACTCTTCACACGGAGGACATCTTCATTCGCCTCCTGGTCTTCATCAGTATATGATCAGTGCAGGTCAAAGGTTACTGTAGCCTCTAACACCAGTAGTGTCCACATTTCCCATGAACCCTGTTGTTTCAGGCTGCATTGAGGAGCTTTGCTTCTTTGCTTGAAGGGTTTCCGATGACCCTCTGTACTTAGACCCTCTGTCCTTAGACCCTCTGTCCTCAGACCCTCTGTCCTTAGACCCTCTGTCCTCAGACCCTCTGTCCTTAGACCCTCTGTCCTTAGACTCTTTGTCCTTAGACCCTCTGTCCTTAGACCCTCTGTCCTCAGACCCTCTGTCCTTAGACCCTCTGTCCTTAGATCCTCTGTACTTAGACCCTCTGTACTTAGACCCTCTGTCCTTAGACCCTCTGTACTTTGACCCTCTGTCCTTAGACCCTCTGTCCTTAGACCCTCTGTCCTTAGATCCTTTGTCCTTAGACTCTCTGTCCTTAGACCCTCTGTCCTTAGATCCTCTGTCCTTAGACCCTCTGTCCTTAGATCCTCTGTCCTTAGACCCTCTGTCCTTAGACCCTCTGCCCTTACACTCTCTGTCCTTACACTCTCTGTCCTTAGACCCTCTGTCCTTAGACCCTCTGTCCTTAGATCCTTTGTCCTTAGACTCTTTGTCCTTAGACCCTCTGTCCTTAGATCCTTTGTCCTTAGACTCTTTGTCCTTAGACCCTCTGTCCTTAGACCCTCTGTCCTTAGACCCTCTGTCCTTAGATCCTCTGTCCTTAGACCCTCTGTCCTCAGACCCTCTGTCCTTAGACCCTCTGTCCTTAGATCCTTTGTCCTTAGACTCTCTGTCCTTAGACCCTCTGTCCTTAGACCCTCTGTCCTTAGACCCTCTGTTCTTACACTCTCTGTCCTTACACTCTCTGTCCTTAGATCCTCTGTCCTTAGACCCTCTGTCCTTAGATCCTCTGTCCTTAGACCCTCTGTCCTTAGATCCTTTGTCCTTAGATCCTTTGTCCTTAGACCCTCTGTCCTTAGATCCTTTGTCCTTACACTCTCTGTCCTTAGACCCTCTGTCCTTACACCCTCTGTCCTTAGACCCTCTGTCTTTAGACCCTCTGTCCTTAGACCCTCTGTCCTTATACCCTCTGTCCTTAGACTCTCTGTCCTTAGATCCTTTGTCCTTAGACCCTCTGTCCTTAGATCCTTTGTCCTTAGACCCTCTGTCCTTAGATCCTTTGTTCTTAGACACTCTGTCCTTAGATCCTTTGTCCTTACACTCTCTGTCCTTAGATCCTTTGTCCTTACACTCTCTGTCCTTAGACCCTCTGTCCTTACACCCTCTGTCCTTAGACCCTCTGTCCTTAGACCCTTTGTCCTTACACTCTCTGTCCTTAGACCCTCTGTCCTTACACCCTCTGTCCTTAGACCCTCTGTCCTTAGACCCTTTGTCCTTAGACTCTCTGTCCTTACACCCTCTGTCCTTAGACCCTCTGTCCTTAGACCCTCTGTTCTTAGACCCTCTGTCCTTAGACCCTCTCATATTTCAATATTTATAATGGGTCCAACATATGAAAGTGAAAGCTGTTGGAGAATTATCACCAACTCTACGGATAATCTTTAAGATTTATAATTATTTTATAAATCATAATTATATCAGTCGAGACATCTTTATCGGATTGGCATCAGTGTCAGGCTTTAATGAAGACACTCAGAGTTTAACTTAATTACAGTTCATTTCAACATACGATCCTCCAACACTCCAGGCAGCGTTTGTGTTTCTTCTTCTTCATTATTATTATTGTTTTGGAACGTGTTCGAGGTATGTTCACTTTAAACTAGGGCTGTCAAGCGATGAAAGAAATGAATCTAATTAATTACAAGCTTTATGATTAATTAATCGAAATGAATCTCATATATCAATATTTGCTGTGAGAAGCATTTAAAAATATTCAAATGTATTTAGAAGATGAATCAATGAGTAGCATTATAAACTGTCAACATGTCTTTTATTTAATACTCTTTCTCCAATATCTTGTTTTCACATTTATCTCAGACGACACAGACCAACAGTTTGACATAAAGTGCAATTTAAAATATATAACATCTTCCATCGCACAATAAACAATATGTTTAAAAGTTGTGTCTTTGACGCCATGTGTGAAGCCTCCATTAGCCCCCGGTCCTCCACCACCTGCAGTCCAGTGCAATACGTCTCTGATGAGCTGTTAATGTGTCTCAGGTAGACCGACTCATGCTGCGTCTGAACGCCTGATCGAGAGATGACGAGACGGGTCGCTCACTTTAGCATCAGCGGCGGTGCTAGCCAGCTCCGAGCTAGCTGCTAAGTGCTTTGCGTTGAGGTGATAAATATATAGATATATATTTCATCTTGAAGTTCTCCGATGGTTCAAACATTCTTTGCTGCATGAATCTCACAGAACGGAGCATCAACAGTTACATCTGGGACTTTATTAATGTAAACCTTCCATTCTCTGGACCAAGTAACATTTTTTTGTTTCGTTATTTTTCCTGTGATGAATTAATCGAAATTAACGAGCTAATTTGACAGCCCTACTTTAAACGCTTCGAGACAAACTTCCCATAACTTCACACATCTCATGTCGTCATTCAGACGAGAGATTTAGAATAAATATTTTGTGTCGTGATGGGAAAGAGCTGTTGGAACAACACCAGCACGTTCATCACTCTGCAGAACTCTGGCTTTGAATATAATATTTTAAAATCCTCTTTATATTGCTGTGTTTCTTCTCTTGTTTTATATTTAGCACTTTGAGTTGTTTTTGAAAAGGTGCAATTAAAAAGAATAAACCTGCGACAGGTGTACCAGCATGATCCGGGTACTTCTGCAGCACCAGTTCTAGATAAACTGGAGCAAATTATGATGCCAAATCGGTTTGAATTTCTATTTTTAATAAAGTCACATAGTTCAGTGTCGAAACGAAGGAGGTCAAAGGGTAAAAATACCCCCAAAAGCTCAGAATGCCCCTAAACAAACGTGCACATCCATCAGTTGAGTGTTGACACATTAATGAACAATTACAATTCTGTAAAGTATCAGATAAAAAAACATTCAAAGAATTCTGTTCAGTTCCTGTAATAAAGCTTTTATTGTGAAAAGCTGTGTGTACAGGAAGCCTCACTTCACAAACCTCATCGTCTGAATCTGAATCAGTGTGAACATCAGAAAACAACAGCTGCAAGAACCTGCTTCACACTTAATACTTCATGTCAGCCACTTATTAAAAACCAATCTTTCATGTCCAGAACTAGACTCAGTCCGATTCTGTGTTTGATCAACTTAGTGTGAGATCAAAGTCGTTGCTTAAATTAAAAAGAAAAGTTGATTTAATGAGCATTTCGATGCGTAATCTTCCCGATAAATCCCCTTGATTCTTTCATCATTGTGATGAAGATGAAATGCTTTTCCACACATGTATCCTGTGGAATTAATTTGGGAGTGAAGGTTGCTGTAAGATGATTCATCAGCGTAATAAACCCGCCTGAGCCTCGACCCAAAGAAAATGTCTGCTGGCGTTTCTACACGTGGAGGACGGATAATGAAGTTCACACTGAAGGAGCCGAAGATGCAGCTGCATATATATATGAATGATATATTATTTATAATAATGCATCATTAACCCTTCTGTGTTCTCGGTCCTGCGAAGATGCAGAGCAGTCTTTAAAAGTGAGGAAATGTAAAACACCTTTAATAGATTAAACCAAACATTACAGAACATAATTATTCATGATTCATGATTATAAATCATCTCCAAGTCCAAAAAGAATGTTAAAGAATAAGTCTGCAGATATTCTATATGTTATTTATCTGTAACTGAAACATTTCTTGTTAGTACATCTGTGAATGTTTGAACAGAAACATCTTCACTGTAAGCAATGATTATATTATATATTATATTATATATATTAACCATCCTAACTTTTAATCTGAACTAAACTCCAAAGAAAAGGAAAATAGAGATTAAATAGTGTCTTGTTCTCCTTCAGGAGGTTCCTGAAAGTAATAGATGTAATATATTAAATTATAGCTTAAAAAATCCACGTTTCTGTTGTTATTGGAATATTAAAGGGTCCTGAAGTGATGACATCATCACACAGCGAGGACTTCATTAATCTCTGGCTGCATCACACACACACTCTTCATCTTCAAAAGGCCGGCCAACGAAGCATTTTTCAATTAAATTAATAGATAGAGACGTTTTAATTGATTTACTTTCAAGGCGTTTCTTTGGCCCGTCTGTTTGAAATGAAGTGTGTCATCAGATAACATCAGTTACTGAATATCTTATCTTATTATCCACTAAATGTCACATTTCTGACTTTCACAGTCGGACAAACAGGAAGTTTCATCCCGAGGTCACCTGGAGGAATCAAAGATCCTCTAACGAGCGCCACATGTGACGCTCCTCTCGTCTCTTTGAAGAAAACGTTTGTCCTGAAGAGAGCAGAGACTCTGGGAGTGTCTCTATACGTATACAGTCTGCAGGCGTGAAGTACACTTATTAATGTAATATACCTACATAAGAAGAGGCAGAGGTGCAGAACACTTCATGTATCTGTGCACGAGAGCCACAGAACATAAGCACATTATCACACGAGCTGCAGGGAGAACGTCAGGACCTTTTAATACCTTTAAAAAGGACGAGCTCAGAAGACCTGCAGGTCTCACATTGTGATCCGGCTCAATGTTCAGCACCGTGTAAAACAACACTGCACAGATCCAAGATGCATTCAGGGACATTAGTACAAGAATGTTGTACAATCGTAGCTCCTGCTGTATCTTTTTTATTTGAACAAAAACAACATTCATATATTAAATATTGTTTGGTAATGAGTCATAATGGAAACAGCTGGCTTCTCTTCCTGCAGTTGTGTTCATGGGATTTAGTTTACAGCTCGTGTATGATTAACACAGCAGCTGATATAAATATTAAGGAGCATTAATGGCCGAGTGTGTTCTCTATTCCCTGAGTGAAGGCTGACAGGCACATTCCTGCCTGATCACAACACCCAGACGGGACAAACTGCAGGTAGACACTCGGCTTTATTTCACCATAAAATGTGGTTAAAGTGATAACATTAACATTAATGGAGTTATTCAGTCAAATGCTTTCCACTTCCCACGAGGAGAACGTGTCAGATCGACTGCTGCTGTAATGAAGTCACCTTTGGAGAGTTCACGTGGATCATCGCATCAGGAGGAAAAGCTTCTAACAAATCATGAAACACTACAACTCCCCAACTAAACATAACGTTCAGTACAAATACACTTTTACAACCAACAGAAAGTTATTTACAGTGCAACGACAGGAGGAATAATTCATGTTATTTGACCTTCTGGGGCTGGAAATATGGATTAAATATCAATCAAACTATTAAACGATCGACATGAATTTAGGTTGAAACATTTGAGATCCCCAGAGAATGAATCCTGACGACTTGATGATTCTCTGACTCTGGAAAGATACAAACGTTAACGTTTCATGTTGCAAAGACAAACCAACCAACTGATGAATGTTTTCTCACTTAATTCAATAATTGAGACCAACAGTCCAAAGATATTCAGTTCACAAAGACATGAAACAGAGAAAAGCTGCAAATACTAAATGTTTGGAGATTTTATTTGAAAAATACGATTATTCGTGATCAAAATAGTAAATCTCTCCAATAATCAACTAAATATTACGTCTGTAATTAGAGTTGTGATCTGCCGCGTGTTAGTACGAAGCAAGCAAACTGCATGTTATGGATTCTGCAACGTCCTAAAGTGTCCGACGCACCAACGACAGTCTGTGATTTAACAATCCAGCCTCTAGAGCAGGGGTCTTCAGGCCAAGGACCCCCAAACTGGTGTAGCATGGAGCAGGGACCCCCTACTGTAGCGGTATTCAAACGAGGGGGGGTGCTGTCAGAGTTCTGTGCAAGAGGGGGGTGCTGTCGGAGTTCTGTGTGAGAGGGGGGGGTGCTGTCGGAGTTCTGTGCGAAGGGGGGGGTGCTGTCGGAGTTCTGTGTGAGAGGGGGGGGTGCTGTCGGAGTTCTGTGTGAGAGGGGGGGTGCTGTCGGATTTCCAGGTTTCCTCCAGGAAGCACTTAGCTCTGAGCAACAAGACAATAACGTACAGACAACAAGACGAAACAAATGAGCAGAGACACGTGTTGACCTGAGAGCCACTTCCCTTCTGATGAAGAAGAAAACACCAAAGATCGTTAGTGAATCACCCCTCCAAAATAAAATAAATAAACTGAGGAAGCTCTCCCTCTCTGGCAGCTGGTTCCTGGAAACAAAGTGTGACCAGCACGAGTCTGATCTGACGCCTACAGCTCGTCTTTGGAAACATGATCGGATGATTTTAACATAAACTTCAATGATGAAATCCCAAAAATATTTTACTGCTGAAATCTAAATATCATGAACGGAGCAGCTGCCTGAAAAGTGTTTATTATACAATCCTCACATGTTATCGCCTTTTATCGCAGCATTATTGTCGACGCCCCCCCACCCCACTCTGAATGAAGTTCTAACTCTCGTTACCTCTGCCCCCCCGATCACCGGCCCTCTGGACCCCATCCCGTCTCACCTTCTCCAGTCTGTCGCTCCTGACCTTCTTTCTTTTCTCCCCCATCTCATCAACACTTCTTTGCTTTCCAAACACTCTTAAAGAAGCACGTCAGACCTTTGGTTCCTCAGGGCTCCGTCCTGGGTCCCCTCCTCTTTTCTCTGTACACTAATTCACTCTCATGGCTTCTCCTTCCGCAGCTACGCAGACGACACTCAACTGATTCTGTCTTTTCCCTGAAACCAGGTGGAGACACAGATCTCTGCTGGTCTGGCTGACATCTCTCAGTGGACGTCAGACAAAAGCATCAGCTAAATGTAATGTAATAATTATGGCTGCAACATCATCCTGCTGTTGGTGTCCTGCTGCAGTTTTAAATTTGTTCAAACACTAACAACAAAAGTATCTTTATGTTTTCCTATCGAGAGTTAATGTGCACTTTGTAGCAAAGGTTTATTTCAACCACGACGAAGATGTTTTCCTAATATTTACCGGACTTAAAGTAGATTTAGTTTCCTTAACTTAACCGGGACGAGGGAAAGCTGAAATAATGGAGGACATAATGAGCGTAATGTCCCAGCGTGTATCTTGTCCTTTGAGTTCTTCTTTGGGGTCATAAGTACAGGAAGTGAAAGGCAGAGTGTTGTTCGTCTTGCTGGTTCCCAGATTCACAGACTATAAAACCTTGGTGTTGTACAAGTCATGTGTTGGTGCTGTGAGAAGTGGGTCAGTGGTGGGAGGCCAGTGTGGGTCAAACTTCATGTTTATTCATATTTACTGATGTGGTTCAGGTCTGAAATGTCGAGTGTGTGTGTGTGTGTGTCGTGCGGAGGAGGCGTTGCATCTCTCAGCAGATGTTTTTGGTTTCAGTCTTGTTATCTCACCCTGCAGCCACAGAACAGGCTGCGATCCAGTTTCATCCATTTTGGAGCAATTTGGGGATTTTGGTAAACAGGGAGAAACATTTATTACCTTCAGTAAAGTCAGTTCCCGGCCAAAGCAACAGACTGAGGTCGGCAGCAGCTCGGTGCGTAGGGAGCCGGAGATACCTGGAGAGGTGACCTGAGCGCTGTGTAGTAGCTGCTCATAACACTCGGACAGGTTCAATGCAGAATCTAAAGTCTGCTGTGCTCATTTGTGACGATTAAAAGTTGATTTGATTCGAATCCTCCATTTCCATACCGTTTGTTTGATTGTGTGTATTTAATAATATGGATACCACACGTGGATTTAAAAGCTTCTGGATGTGATTCGATAAGTGAGGTTCGTCCTCATGTTCTGTACTGCTGGTGCTGTGAATCAGCTCTGTTTTCACTTACGTCGCTGCCTGATCACCACCTCGCTCCTCTTGTGTGTCATTACACCCTTTCAGAGGAGCTATTTAGGTGATTTATGAGGCTCTTCTCGACAATTTGTGGGCTATTAGTGATGACTCACTCTCACTGGTGTCAAACACGACTCCATCCAGTGATCGGAGAGATATTACCTCAAACAGCGAGGATGTGCTGGCTCGTATCAGCCGGGAGCTTTTCTTCTGCTGTGTGAAGTCCGACAGGATCTAAAGTTTCAATGCTGGAATACAGAAAGACATTTATTGTGTGATACTCTGAGCTCCGGGGCCTTTCAGCGTTTAGTTGCCATGAAGTGAGAGAACAATAGTGTGGCTTCCTCTCCTGAACTCACTGAACTCAGCAGCCGACCTCACAGGAGGCTGAGCCCCTGCAGACGGAGCTGACCGAGTCCAGAGCAGCAGTCTGCTGGGGGGGGGGGGGGGGGGGGACACCTGGTAGCCCCCTGATACCACAGCTGCACCATGGACATGATAGTTATCAGCTGGAATAAGTACATATATGACAGGCTAGATGATGTCATTTATGCACAAAGGTTCAGAGTTTGAATGAATCTTTATTGAGAACACTGCACAGAAACAGACCTACAGTATTAATGAGTTGTTTATGGGCCCAAGAGTCGGACTCTCCTCGACACGTGAGGTTCTGGCTCGGAGCTGAAGACGCCTTGTCTTTGAAGCCGTTCAGCCTGAATGTTTAAAAACATATCGATATTTGGTGCCCGTGTATCGATATCGTATCGAGGAAGTAGTACAGTATATTGTCGTAGATATATATTTGGCCCACCTTTATTTATATAGCACTTTTCTACTATACTAACAACTCAAAGCTCTTTGCAACACACACCAACATTGACCCCTTCACACAGTGATGAGGCTGAGCAGCAGAACTTCAGGACTTGTTCAGAACAGGTTCTGAAATGTTAAAGCAGCTACAACAAGCACATAAAGGCTGAAATACACGAGCACACACTATTTAAAGCCAGGACACAGAAACATAATGTATTCTGCAATCAGGGATTTAAAACAGCCATCAGCAAACGTGTAAATATATTCTTTATCACACAATGACTTTAGTGAAGCTGTCACAGTCTGGTTGTTCTTTGGTTTCCTGTTTTATTTTGAAATGTTCACTCCCCCTTGTGCTCATGTCTAGCTGTACTTCCTGTCTGTGTGTTTTCCCCCCCTTCCTGATTGTTAATGTGTTCCTCCTGTGTCTATTTACCCTGGCCTTGTGTCTTTGTCTTTCTCCCCCAGCTGTGTCTTGTTCCCTCATTTGGTGTCTGTGTATATATCCCTGTCTGCCCCAGTGTGCCTTGTCGGATCGTCTTTCCTGTTAGTTTCCCGCCGTGCTTCCCGCCGTGCTTCCCGCCGTGCTTCCCGCCGTGCTTCCCGCCGTGCTTCGCGCCGTGCTTCCCGCCATGCTTCTCGTCGTGCCTCCCTCTGGTTCGGTTTGTGTTTCTTCAGTTTTATTTGTTACTTTGTATTTTCTGATTATTCAGCTTTGTTTATTAAAGGCTCGCTTTTTGTTAAAACATCGTCTGTTTTGCTGCATTGGGTCCTCTCCTGTACCATACCTGGACATAACCGTGACAGAAGCAGCAAAACTGTGTACTTCACAATCACACAGTTCAACAGCTTTATAAGTGTTGCACAACATAATGTGCAACACTTTGAGCTAAACACAAGAGACAAACAGATGCTGATCCCACGTAGAAAGACACGCACGGTTAGAGGAGTGGGTCACCTCAGGGCGAGCAGCAGATATCAGTAATATCATCAGCACGTCATACAAAGACAATCCTCAGGCTGGATGTCCGGACAATCAGGTGCATCAGTGAAGAACACGACAACATTAATATCCAGAGACAAGCTGGAAAATGATGACTTCTGCCAAATCAAATATTTGTCATTTCTTTGCAGAACATTTTGTGATCAACAATCGCTCTGAAAACATCTTTTTTATTCTGCGTGCGCTCAAAACTCAAGTCTTTCAAAGGACTCTCAGGTGTGAATGTGCTGACGGAGGGAACTGTGAGTTATAATAACTGTTATTCCACTGAGAAGAGGAGCGCTGCGTCAACATGGAACTGAGATGATAATCTGGTTGAGTGATGCGCAGCTGGACTTTATAATATGAGCTGACGTGAAGGAAATTATCTTCACATCTTTATGTATATTGTAGTTTTTTGAAAGATTGAAAAGCTCTGCAGGAGAAACTAAAGTGTAATTAATTCATTAATTTAGCAGAATTATGTAAAAAGATGCTGGAATATAGATGTGAAGCTGTTAATGAAACACGTGAAAGTGAATGTTTCTTTAAGTGAAGTTCAGTACGTCATAGCTTCACAGCTTTGAATTGGCTCCACATCCTCACAGGCTCTTTGTTTCACACTTCCTGTTCCTGCTGGACACACATGGAGTCTGATCAGTTCAGCATGTTCACACCGTTGTAACAAATTGAGCGCTGCTGTTATTTACGCAGCACATAAACATGTGGGCAGCGTGTTGGACTGAAACACGTGTGAATACCTGGTGGGATAAAAACACTCACATATACAAAGACGCATAACAAGTCAGACAAAGACACGCATCAACAAACCGCACACGTTTGTATTTCAGTGCTTGTAAATATGTTCCATCAACTTAAAATGTTTCATTTAGTTAATTCCTACATTTCCCAGAAGGCCTGTGGTGCCTTCAAGTGGTGCATGTGTTTAGTGTTTGTCACAAGAGCTCATTTTAACTACACACTAATGTGTTGTACATGACTTTATAACAGAAACGGTCACAAGTTGTAGCCTGGGTGGAATATTTAAAAAGAAAAGTAAAATAAATAAATAATAATAGAAAATAAATAATAATAATAATAATACATAATAAATAAATAAATAAATAATAAAAAATGAATACATAATTAATTTATTAATAATAATAATAATACATTAATTAATTAATAATAAATCCTGACCTGCATTTGTGACTTTTATTGGGAAAAACGTGCAACGAAAAGAAAAAACAAGGACTTCAGCCAAGTGTACGTGCAGGTGTTAAACACGGAGAGCTGCAGCTCACGTCCAACTCTGATTCAAGAAGTCCTTTATTTGCTTTAAGCAGCAGCGAGACGCAGGCGGGTGGAGTTCACCACGACGCACGATGTGAGAGGGGGGGAGGGGTGACAAATGCAGGAAAGTGGCTTAAATTGACCCTGAACTGCTTCGACACGTGAAGTGAAGTGTGGCTCCACCGCAGGACAGCAGCAGTTACAAAGAGGCTGATGGGACGCTATAACATTATATTCTCAAGAAACTGTTTAAAAAGCTTTGTAGCTTTGTTAAACTACAAGCAACATACTGCAACATGTAGTTAAACTACAAGCAACATACTGCAACATGTAGTTAAACTACAAGCAACATACTGCAACATGTAGTTAAACTACAAGCAACATACTGCAACATGTAAGTTAAACTACAAGCAACATACTGAACATTAACTAAGCAACATACTGCAACATGTAGTTAAACTACAAGCAACATACTGCAACATGTAGTTAAACTACAAGCAACATACTGCAACATGTAGTTAAACTACAAGCAACATACTGCAACATGTAGTTAAACTACAAGCAACATACTGCAACATGTAGTTAAACTACAAGCAACCTACTGCAACATGCTAGTTAAACCTACAAGCAACCTACTGCAACAGTAGTTAAACATACAAGCAACCTACTGCAAACATGCAGTAAAACTACAAAGCAACCCTACTGCAACATAGCAGGTTACAAACTACAGCAACCTACTGCAACATGTAGTTAAACTACAAGCACCTACTGCAACATACAGTTAAACTACAAGCAACCTACTTGCAACATGTAGTTAAACTACAAGAGCACCTACTGCAACATGTAGTAAACTACAAGCAACCTACCTGCAACATACAGTTAACTACAAGGCAACCTACTACTGCAACATGTAGTTAAACTACAAAGCAACCTACTGCAACATGTCAGTTAAACTACAAGCAACCTATGCAACATGTAGTTAAACCTACAAGCACACTACTGCAACATGTACCGTTAAACTACAAGCAAAGTCCTTACTGCAACATAGCCTAGTTAAACTACAAGCACTACTGCAAACATGTACCGTTAAAACTACAAGCAACCCTACTCTGCAACATACCATTAACTACAAGCAACATCTACCTGCAACATAGTAGTTAAACTACAAGCAACATACTGCAACATGTACCGTTAAACTACAAGCACATACTGCAACATTCAGTTAACCTCAAGCAACCTACTGCAACCTGTAGTAAACTACAAGCAACCTACATGCAACATGCTAGTTAAACTACAAGCAACCTACTGCAACATGTAGTTAAACTACAAGCAACATACTGCAACATGTAGTTAAAAAACTACAAGCAACCTACTGCAACCATGTAGTTTAAACTACAAGGCAAACCTACTTGCAACATGTCGTTAAACTACAAGCAAACCTACTGGCAACATGTAGTTAAACTACAAGCAACCTACTGCAACCTACTGCAACATGCAGTTAAACTACAAGCAACCTACTGCAACATTAGTTAAACTACAAGCAACCTACTGCAACATGTAGTTAAACTACAAGCAACCTACTGCAACATGTAGTTAAAACTACAAGCAACGCTACTGCACATGCAGTTAAACTACAAGCAACCTACTGCAACATTACCGTTAAACTACAAGCAACCTACTGCAACATGTATTTAAACTACAAGCAACCTACTTGCAACATGTGTTAAACTACAAGAACCTAATTGCAACATGTAGTTAAACTACAGCAACATACTGCAACATGTAGTTAAACTACAAGCAACCTCTGCAACATGAGTTAAACTACAAGCAACCTACTGCAACATGTAGTTAAACTACAAGCAACACTACTGCAACATGTAGTTTAAACTACCAAGCAACCTACTTGCAACATGTAGTTAAACTACAAGCAACCTACTGCAACATGTAGTTAAACTACAAGCAACACCTACTGCAACATGTAGTTAACTACAAGCAACCTATTGCAACATGTAGTTAAACTACAAGCACCTACTGCAACATGTAGTTAAACTACAAGCAAACCTACTGGCACATGTAGTTAAACTACAATCAACAACCTACTGCAACATGTAGTTAAACTACAAGCAACCTACTGCAACATGCAGTTAAACTACAAGCAACCTACTGCACATGCAGTTAAAACTACACAGCAACCTACTGCAACATGTAGTTAAACTACAAGCAACACTACTGCAACATGTAGTTAAACTACAAGCAACCTACTTGCACATGCAGTTAAACTACAAGCAACCTACTGCAACATGTAGTTAAACTACAAGCAACCTACTGCAACATGCAGTTACACTACAAGCAACATACTGCAACATTTAGTTAAACTACAAGCAACCTACTGCAACATGCAGTTACACTACAAGCAACATACTGCAACATGTAGTTAAACTACAATCAACCTACTGCAACATGCAGTTAAACTACAAGCAACCTACTGCAACATGCAGTTACACTACAAGCAACATACTGCAACATTTAGTTAAACTACAAGCAACCTACTGCAACATGCAGTTACACTACAAGCAACATACTGCAACATGCAGTTAAACTACAAGCAACCTACTGCAACATACAGTTAAACTACAAGCAACCTACTGCAACATGTAGTTAAACTACAATCAACCTACTGCAACATGCAGTTAAACTACAAGCAACATACTGCAACATGCAGTTAAACTACAAGCAACATACTGCAACATGTAGTTAAACTACAAGCAACCTACTGCAACATGCAGTTACACTACAAGCAACATACTGCAACATTTAGTTAAACTACAAGCAACCTACTGCAACATGCAGTTACACTACAAGCAACATACTGCAACATGCAGTTAAACTACAAGCAACCTACTGCAACATACAGTTAAACTACAAGCAACATACTGCAACATGTAGTTAAACTACAATCAACCTACTGCAACATGCAGTTACACTACAAGCAACCTACTGCAACATGTAGTTAAACTACAAGCAACCTACTGCAATATACAGTTAAACTACAAGCAACCTACTGCAACATGTAGTTAAACTACAAGCAAACTTGAATAACTACATAAAGAAACAGAATCTGAAAATCACACTTTGTATTTAATGTATTATTTGGAGCTGACTGTACGTCTGTAAATACATAATGTTAACGTACGTTGAGTCTCCTGCGCTGAGCAGCTCCTCCGTGTGAACACGTGAGCGTTCATGGAAAGATCTCGTGTCGACTCGGCACTCGTCCTCTGGAAAATATATAAAACATCTCACGACAGATTAAAGTTTGTTTCTAACGCTCATTGTTTCACTGTCAGCAGCGCTACTCATGAAACAGCAGAGAGAGCGTCTCTCAGGATTCAGTGAGAGTTTATGTATCTGACTGCACTTCTGCAGATGATTCCTGAATATAAAGTCAAGAAAGTTTTCCACTCATGCTCCTTTTATAGTGTAATAACATGTGAATCACCTAAAGTTAAAAAGTCTATTTACAGCACTGAGGGAAAATCTATTGACTTTTTATCTAACACACGCAGCGTCTTTACTGGATGTTTGTGTCTCTGCAGCACTGGAACATACGTTTAACTTTAATCTACTGTGTGTGTGTGTGTGTGTGTGTGTGTGTGTGTGTGTGTGTGTGTGTGTGTGTGTGTGTGTGTGTGTGTGTGTGAACGTCTTCTCATTAGAACCCAAATGAGACAAACCATCCCAAAGGTACATATAAGTAATTATAGCATGAACTAACTGTTTATTATAAACTGCTCATCATATAAAGACTTTATGTTCCAACGTGTTTTTAATTTGCTGTGAAATAAAACAAATAAATGGATTTAGTTCTCTGAAACAAAGAGGAAGCAGCTGCTGAAAGAATGTCATCCATCAAGGACACTCGTCAATATATCATCATAAAACATAAATAATATGTTCTCATTTCTCAAACGCTGTTGAATGTTTAATGGAGCTGCAACACTTAGAACTCTAACAATCATGAAGTGCACCAGCGGAGAAATAATGCACATTAAATACAGTTATAATTCCACTAATTATTGACATTTACATGCATTATGTGTGCATTCATGTATATAAGTATAAGTATATTTATATACTGTAGCTATACATGCCGATTTATGTCTAGGTTTATATAAGATATATATAAATGTTGTATGTACATGCACAGTATACCATGAATATCATTTCCATTTATTTTAATATCTGTGTATGTTTGCATGTTTCTTCCCTCAAGATAAATTATTAAAAAGTTGTTCACAAATGACTAAATAAATAAAATAATTGCCAACTATTATAATAAAAAGCTGTTTTCAGCCTCTCATATGGAGATTTCTTGCTTTTCTGTGTATGTATATATATATATATATATATATATATATATATATATATATATATATATATATATATATATATATATATATATATATATATAATCATATTAAAGGGAATATCTTTGTGTAAATAATCCAAAGATAAATGTGTTTGTGTACAAAGCTTTGTGCTGGTCAACAACAAATAGAATGCAGATAAAAGTGGGAGTGAAATGTGCAGACGAGAAGAAGCATGAAGCGTAAACACTTATTAGTTTCTCTGCTGAAGTTGTCACAGGAGGTTAACTGCTTATATAACAACGTATTAAAGCTTCGTCACACCATCAGCTTCACGCAGGACGTCATCAGCACAGGAAATAAGAACTCTGCTCAACACTTCCAATCGAAGATCCTTTCCCCGGAGGCCGAGCTGAGAAGAGTTTTATGTTGATGCTTGACGGTCAGTGAGGACACGTAGTGTTTATAAAGGACGAGGAGACGAACCTCTGAACAGAAAGGCTTCTTAAAATGTGACTTTATAATAAAGTGTCTCACGACTCTGTGAAACACTGAATGTTTAATAACACACGTGTGCTTTAAAACACAAACTGTTTGATTTGAATGATGTGAATTATTATTTTGCACAAACGTCCACGTGGATTGGCTGTTGGGGGTCAAAGGTCAAAGGTCAAAGTCACTGTGACCTTGCAAAACACGTTTTTGGTAATAACTCAATAATTCATACGTTTCACACGAATCAAATAAAATTATGACATTTTGGACAAACGTGATGAAAACTGTAATGTGACCAGTTGGCAGAGAGAAACAACTGCGAGGCACTCATTATTTTTATATAAATATATACATATATGTATATATATATATACAATATATACATATATAAAAAAGAAAAAATATATATTTATAAATATGTATAAAAATATGTATATATATAAATATATTTATAGATATTTATATATATATAGATATTTTTTAAATATATATAGAGTATATACATATACTCTATATATATTAAAAAAATATATTTATAAATATATATAAATGTATATAAATATATATATATAAATATATATATAAATATATATATATATATATATATATATATATTAAAAAATATATATATTTATAAATATAAATGTATATAAATATATATAAAAATATGTTTACTGTAATGTCCTGTAATGTAATGTAATGACCTGTAATGTAATGTAATGTAATGACCTGTAATGTAATGTAATGTAATGTCCTGTAATGTAATGTAATGTAATGTAATGTCCTGTAATGTAATGTAAATGACCTGTAATGTAATGTAATGTAATGTAATGTAATGTCCTGTAATGTAATGTAAATGACCTGTAATGTAATGTAATGTAATGTAATGACCTGTAATGTAATGTAATGACCTGTAATGTAATGTCCTGTAATGTAATGTCCTGTAATGTAATGTAAATGACCTGTAATGTAATGTAATGTAATGTAATGACCTGTAATGTAATGTAATGACCTGTAATGTAATGTCCTGTAATGTAATGTCCTGTAATGTAATGTAAAATACACACTGAAGTCTTGGTTCCTCCTAAAGATAAACATGTTTAAACTCTGCTCACACAGATATATTGTCTCTGTAGCTTGTATATGTTTTCTGTTTTCTGGCTTCTGTCATGTTCAAACTGCAGAATTGAACTTGAGCATTTGCAGTTTCATCGGTTTACATCAGATATCCAGCGATCAGTCCCAGAAACCTCTCCGTTCAGAGGATTCCACCAAAGTTCAACCAGCAGTTTCAGCTTGAGTTTCAGGAATCCCTTTTTTAATCCCGAGCAAGGAAAGGGAAAATAAAAATGTTGCTGCTGGGAAATTGTGTTAGGAAAGTTCATGATGTCCCATCACAAGGGGAACATCATGAAGCACGTTATACAACAGAACAATGAGCACCAGTTCACTCCAGAATGTAATCCTCACCGTTCCACACAGCGGTTACTCACATGAAGACGCTTGGTCACCACGTGAGTCGTCCTCTCACTGAGAACCAGTTTGTGAGGAATTCACTGCAAGAACTTGATAAAATAAACAAGTTGTCATCGTAACTTCTTCTCACAAACAACAAAGCACAGATTCTGAAACCTGTCGTCGCTGGATGAGTAAACCTGCGCCTGGGGATTCCACCCTCACTGATCCAGCCCACGTGTGCCACAGGTGCTGCACACACACACACACACACACACACACTCCCGAGATGAACGGGATCACATGTCGCTCGTGTGCCAAGTGTTTTCACAACTCAAGTGAGGAACACTTGTATTTGGAATTAAAGATTACATAAGAGAGATCCGACGGCGGTGAAATGATGTGCTAATGTGAGCTAAATGAATAACAACATGTGTGTGAAGGAGGATAAAAGGAAGATGAAAAATGCTTCGGTCATTGTTTCTCAACTTCATGTGTCCATTAGTCTCCGTGCTGCCAGTCTGTCAACATAAAGAAACAGCTTCCAGATGTCACATGACAATGTGATTAACCTCTGACCTCTGACCTCTGCTCGACCTGGGACTCGTTCTGCAGAGATGTTGATGGACAGCTGGATCTGAAACTCTGCGTGTTGGATCTTCAGTACAGAAGATGTATGAGAAAACACCTGGAAGAAGTCAAAGCTACAAAGTCTGACGACAGTGAAACGTGAGGAAAACTACGACTCCCAAGATGCATTTCAGCGACAAGAAGAAAACCTGTTTTTTTACACACTTTCCAGGTGTGTGTCATAGTTTAAACACGCTCCCTCGACTGATGAAGTAAAGCTGCAGATGTAAAGAGTTCTGTTTTAATGGAGTAATAAAGCTGCATTATGGGATATCTTATACTACATACAATAAAAAAACATTTGTCTGGTTATTGATTCATCATGCAGTAAAAATAACTTTAAGTTACTTTGTTCTGCTGCCAAG